>NC_044056.1:17998302-18223302 GCF_902167405.1 Gadus morhua
GCAAACCCTCCCCATGGGTTGTTTGGTCATGACTCAGAAAAGTGCTGAAATATAATTGGCAACAATAAGAAGCGGGGGGCAGATAATGGGGCCAGATAATGTTTCTACACAATGGTTGTGTTGCAGAGAAAACAATGGTCCAAAAGATTTGGTTCTCTTTCTTTTTTTTTAACCACTTCCCTCTCATTACCTCTAAACACAGTGGGAGGAGAGGAGGATTCAGACTTACTGTAAATGCAGTCAGCCTGTTCTGCAATCACAGTTGTTGTTTTTTTGACCGGTCTCTCTCTGTCTTTCTCTTTCTCTTTCTTTCAAGCCAAACGATAAGCACACCAGCCTTCTTTTTTCTTTTTACCAGCTGCCGCCGTACACTATTTTAAAGCTCTTCTGTCTCGTTCCCCACTCAGGTTGCACCCTGAGCAGCCAAGACGTGCGCCTGACCCTGCACTACGAGAAGGGGTTCACGGTGATGCGGGAGCCGTCGGACCCCGGCGGGGGGGCCGTGCTGTACAGGTACCCCTTTGAGAAGCTCAGGATGTCGGCTGACGACGGGGTCCGCAACCTTTACCTGGACTTTGGGGGTCCGGAGGGAGAAATGGTACGTCTAACTCAGAACCAGGCTCATCTTTTCACTGCTATAGGGGGATGCTCTGCTTCCCCAACTGCTTGCATTTTTTATTGAACTTGGTAAACAAAACATAAGAGCACGAGGTGAAGTCCATGGAGGATGACTACAAGCAAGGAGAACATGTCTTTAAAAAAACAAAAGAATCGGCTGCAACATTATATAACATCTACAACTTGAAGTTGTTGATAAAGTCCCATAGTGTTGCAGCCTGTATGTTGTTGACATTACCAATACCCAACATAACCCCGTACTCTGTTCATCCTTGTCTTTCCTTCTTGCAACCCATTGAATCCCTGCCCCTCTTCCTTCTGTTTCACCCTTCAGGTGTTTGACCTCCACTCCGGGCCGAAGCCAGTCGTGTTTGTCCTCCACTCATTCCTATCGGCCAAGCTGACGCGCATGGGTCTGCTGACGTAAGCTAGCCCCGACCAGGTCAGCCGACAACCATCCTGGGGTACTGAGCCCCCCCTCCCCGCCCAAAAACAAATGAAATATTATCTATAAATATTTTTTTAAACCTACATAGTGTACAGAGGCATCGAAAGAGGCATCGGTGAAGCTAAGTTTGCGTGAATTGCTGATCTATGACTCAATGCTTGTCTAAAGAGAAAAAAAGTGCCTTCTCTTCCATCCCTTGGCTTTGAACTGCTGGTAAACTGTCGCTGGCAAGGTCAGGGAACCATAAGTTATACTTGTAGGGTTGGGTGCTGCCTGGGCACTCCAGACAGGAACAAGGTTCATGTTTTTATAGATCTGTTTCACCTAGATGACAGTATGTAGGGAGTAGGAACCAAATGGTGGTAGAAACTAAAGAGCTGTTCAGAAAAGATTCCGTAAAGCCTTTGAGGTAATATTAGGAAAACAATGTGGACAGTGTCGTTTAAAAATGTGTTCAGCACCACTCAAAATTATGCAGGAAAAGGACTATGTCAGATAATTTTGATATGGAACCGGTTTTGAACGGTTTGTTAATGTTTCATTTATGCCTAGAATTCCAGTAAAGCCTTTGATAGCGGGCAGTTTCTCAGTACATCGTTTCTGTCTCTGCTAGATCATGTGTACAATGAGAGAGAGAGTGAGAAAAAAAAGGTTTGTGTATATTGTATGTTTGCTTTTATAGATTTTGCATGCAGATTGATGATCTTGTGAGTGAGTGTTTTTTACATTGGCACTTTTACTTGCGTGAAAGTATTTTAATACTTCTGTGCATGGGTTGTTAAACACTCAATTTGTTACCACACTATCCTAAACTACTGGTGTGATTTGGATTGCCAACAGTGCCTTTTCCCATTCAGTCAATTTTGATCATTTTTAAGAATTCCTTTGTTTTTACCATCAATTTGACACAACTACACACGCTTTTGAAATGCAACACAGCAATCGTATAACTCTCACTATGTACATATGTATCTTTGTTTTAATTGTGTATGTTTCTTTTATCTGTACAAATGTATGCCATATGTAAGCATGACTTCATGATATCTTACTTAAAATGAACTCTGCTGAGATTATAATTCCTTTAAACCTTAAGTGCAGTATTTCATAAAGAATATATATTTTATCAATCGCATTCCAAGGGTAATCTTGCTTATGCTGTAGAAAATGCTAAACAAAGATGCTTAAGGATATTTGCAGTTAAACATTTATTGTCAATGCTAATTTACACATTTATTTCTACTGCATGACAATCCAATGCAGAACGCAGCCTCACCCTAAAACTATTTATAGATTATAATCAAACAAATAAGACTTCTCCAAGAGAAGTATTGCTCAGAAGCAATTATCATTCCTCTTTGTTTCCAAAAGGCATACCTTGCCCCTGAACTGCATATAACTGTATTTATTTTATTCGATTTTGAAATCATTTGATAACCTGTACCTTCTTTGAATTCTGGTATTTTTGTCTGTTACAAGACCTGAATTGTGAAGTGGAACTCAGCTTGAATGTAGATAAACTCAACCCATTGCCCCCACATTGACCCTCAGTTAATGTTTCCTATTGTCCTAATATCATTATCTTCTTTGTAGACATTCTGTGTCCTTCATATTTCATGCAAAGGTACAATAATATGTCCAATTTTATCTGGACATACATGACTAGTCCATCAGATACAATAATCTTAAGTAAATTCTAACATGCTCGGCATAATCTCACTTATTTAAGGCATCTTAGATCTACATTACTGCCACCAATTATGTTACATATTTTTTTCTGAAATTTACACGGAACTCTACACTAGTGATTGTTGTTCACTTGTATTTAACTCAGATAACATTTATATTAGAATCAGGGCATTAACATCTTCCTCTGCCCCTGGTAACAAGTCTAAGGCTTTCACTTGTGTCTGCTTTGACACCCAAGCCAATCAATTAATTTAAACTGGTGACTATATGATTTTCCAATGATCCTTTCTAAATGCAAAGCAATGCCTCAGATAATGGCATCCAAACCAAAGTTGTTGCGTACAACACAATCACCTTGCAGTAAGCGCCAGAAGCTAAATGTGTGCTGCTGCAAATCTCTTTATGATGCAACGTAGACTTATTTTAGAAAGAAGTACCATCTTTTGCTGACAACCAGTATGGAATGTATGATATAATTGTTACAACTTCAAATGTAGATACATAGATACTAATAAAACGATTAAAAAATGATCAGTGAGTGTTTTTATTCCAGATGTATAGTATACATTTTTATTTTGAATTTAAAAAAGTTTAATCTATGAAAACATAACGTGTCCGCTGGGTGGCAGCACCCGTTTGATATCTATGACCAAACCGTAAAGCGACGCAGTGTTGTTGCCTTTCCCAGACGACCCGCTGCTGCTGAGCAAAGGGAGGCTTTCATCGTTGTGTGCACTTGTTGTCATGTCAAGAGCCGACTGCCCTTTTAGCATCCAGACAAGTTAACAGGCGGATTTCAGGTGTAATCAGAGGGCATACATATTCGCTTGGATAGAAGAACTGTGAGATGAAATGACAACGTCAACACTACAGGTCCGTCACCAATACGCTAGCATAGAGACACTGCACGGTACAACGATAGATTATAGAAGACAGGCTAGCGTTGCACTGACGAGTCGGACTAGCAGTGTGTAGACTACTGTCTTTTCCTGTGTTTACCGTGGATGTAAATAAGCCATCGTGGAACCCTCATCCAGCACATGTCAACATGAACAGGTCATACATAGGTTTGGGAGGTTTGCTTGTGTATAGCAATGTCTTTAACGTTCGCATGCTAGCACTTGTATTGACGTATTTATGCATCGACAAGGCAGGAGGTATTGGCTGCCTCCTAGTCTAAAATAGTAAGTTGACCGGACTATCTATAAAACCAATAATTTGTTAGTATACTGCTTTTCGGAGAAGAATCGATAATAATCGATATTACAAGAACTTGCAATATCTGGTACTACCCTCATTTTTATTGTCAGCTACTATTTCAATAGACCATAATAAAAATAATGAATGTATTTTTGGAAAGTGATGCATAAGGAAATGTAGCTATTGTGTATGCCCCCTCCACCACTGTCCCATAATCCTACTTTGAAACACTCTGTCAACCAATGCATTTTCCATTTCAATGCTGATGGCAGAAAGCAATTGACCTCGTGACCAAAGCCACAGAAGAGGACAAGGCAAAGAATTATGAAGAGGCCCTGCGCCTGTACCAGCATGCAGTGGAGTACTTCTTGCATGCCATTAAATGTGAGTACTGTAAGCTTATAGCCTAAATATGGTTACTCATACCTTTTATTCAGTGTTATTGATATCAAATTTAACAGACAAGTACTACCTTTACATAAAAAGATTGTGTGACTCTTAACAAAACAAATAAATGGTCTGTCTGCTCTGTCCCGATTTTATGTTGGGCTCTGCCTCGCCTTCAGACGAGGCCCATAGTGACAAGGCCAAGGAGAGCATTAGAGGGAAATGCATGCAGTACCTGGACCGCGCAGAGAAGCTCAAAGACTACCTGAAGAACAAGGACAAGCAGGGCAAGAAACCGGTCAAGGAGGCTCAAAGCAATGACAAGTAGGCAGTCTCTCCAGATTCATAGTGGCACACCACACTGGACTGTATGACGTTTAGTTCTCCTTATGTGTTTGTGTTTGTGTCTGTGCGTCTGCACTAGGAGTGACAGTGACAGTGAGGGGGAGAACCCTGAGAAGAAGAAACTGCAGGAGCAGCTCATGGGTGAGATTATGCATCATGTCATCAAGCCAATGTCTGCCATAAAGTGATCCGTTGACTCACTTGTATGGATTAAACCAGTTGTAGCATATACATTTAATGTCACGGTTCAAAAATACCTTTATTGACATCATGCATAGTCTTTCATTCATATTTGTGATGAGGGTGTCTACATGTGGAACACCGAGCTATCCCTGTGCACAGGCGCCATCGTCATGGAGAAGCCAAACGTCCGGTGGAATGACGTCGCTGGCCTGGAGTGCGCCAAGGAAGCACTGAAGGAAGCCGTCATCCTGCCCATCAAATTCCCTCACCTCTTCACAGGTGAATCGGAGGCCTAACCCGCACTCTCTCCTTCCCCACATCTATCACTGGATCTCAGCCATATGAATACACCCAGAGGGTCAGAGACTGACCTGAGTTTTGTTGGGGTTAATTTGGCAATATCACCCAATCATGCTGAGGCTATGTAATAACTTACCCTCGATATTATTTATGTTTGGATTTTCTGACATACATCCCCAGGGGAATTTAATGTTTATTGAATTCACTAGAATATTTCTGTGTTGTCATGTTGTTTACTATTCTGCTCGTGTGGCTTCATGTCTGTCAGGCAAGCGGACCCCATGGAGAGGCATCCTGCTGTTTGGGCCCCCAGGAACGGGAAAGTCCTACCTGGCCAAGGCCGTGGCCACGGAGGCCAACAACTCCACCTTCTTCTCCGTCTCCTCCTCTGACCTCATGTCCAAGTGGCTGGGAGAGAGCGAGAAGTAGGTCCAGATTTGTCTGTCATGTTCGCTTATCTTAGAAATACAAAAATACAGGTATTTTAAGGAGATATTTTGGGATATTGTAGGCTAATCAAAAGGTCTGAAAGACTCCTCAAGGGGTCTTGAAGAAACAAAATTGGACAGAAAAGTTTCTCATTCATGGGGTAGAGTCTTCAGTCCTGTTCCTTCTCTCCTCTCCTCTGCAGACTGGTGAAGAATCTGTTTGACCTGGCCCGCACGCACAAGCCCTCCATCATCTTCATCGACGAGGTGGACTCACTGTGTGGCTCCAGGAACGAGAATGAAAGTGAAGCCGCCCGGCGAATCAAGACAGAGTTCCTGGTTCAGATGCAAGGTGGGTGAACTCCAAGTCACCACCCTACACACACACGCACACACACATACACACACACGCACACACACACCCTCCACACCACACACACAGAACCGCCAGCAGATGATCATTAACGGCACATCTCAGAGAAAGGACGCGTGCATGAGGAGGTCACGTCAACCCAAAGGGGCGGGGTGTTGTGTTTGTTCCCAGGGGTTGGGAACAACAACGACGGGATCCTGGTCCTCGGAGCCACCAACATACCCTGGGTGCTGGACGCCGCCATCCGCAGAAGGTCAGTGGCCGCCTGGAAGGGCTCAGAGCTGATAACCCCGCCCCGACGACCACCAGAGCCAACTAGAACAATCCCCCCCGGCTTCCTTCCCGCGGTGTCCCTTTGCATCGTCCTTGTCTTTTTCCAGCCGATGATACAGCGCCGGCTTTGTCGTCTCCGGCCCCCAGGTTCGAGAAGCGCATCTACATCCCCCTGCCGGAGGAGCCGGCCCGGTCCCAGATGTTCCGCCTCCACCTGGGCAACACGCCCCACAGCCTGACGGAGCCCGACCTGCGGCAGCTGGCCCACAAGACGGAGGGCTACTCCGGGGCGGACATCAGCGTCATCGTGAGGGACGCCCTCATGCAGCCCGTCAGGAAGGTCCAGTCGGCCACACACTTCAAAAAGGTTGGCTGGTCTTTGTGTCTCGAGTCTTGTCGTGTGCTTTGCCCCATATATGATTTGATGAATTTTTTGGGGCGCACTGCGAATGCAAAGGCAAGATCGCTTGGGCTTAAGCTTCAAATTTAATGAAGTAATAATTTGATATATATATTAGAGCTGTCAGTTAAACGCGTTATTAACGGCGTCAACGCAAACCAAATTTAACGGCGTTAAATTTTTTATCGCGCGATTAACGCAATTGTTTTATAAAAAAATATTTTTTTTTTTTTTTTTTTTCTCAAAACAAAGAAGCAGTAGCCTGACTGCTATGTTCAAATGACATTTGTTCACAGCAGTCGTTTAATTGCACTATAGGCTTTTTTTTTGTATCGTCCTGTTTTGATCAGTGTATATGCCAATGTTGTTATCAATAAAAAATCATTTGCACAAGGCAAGCCGATGCACTTCACCATGTTGATAGGAGAATTAAAATGAGAAGAATTATGGGACAAAAAAATCAAGGGATATTTAGCATAGAAAAAAAAAATGCGATTAATCGCGATTAATTAGAGTTAACTATGACATTATTGCGATTAATCACGATTAAATATTTTAATCGCTTGACAGCTCTAATGTATATATATATATAATAATAGCTTAATTACTATTAAAGTAAACAACACTGTTTCAAGTTTCAGAATTATTCAATAGTGCTGCCAATAAACAAAATAATTATTGAACATAAAATATAAATTGTAAACACTCCGTTTCAGAAATCTCCAGTACTGCAGCCAGCAAAAATAACTAAAAAAAATCAATGTATACAATTTAAAAGAACAAATACAAAAAAAGTTTCAGAAATCTCCAATTGACAAAAATAAGTACTCGCCGTAAATGGGCTCGTCCACAGGTCTGTTGTTAAAGTATAAGTGAACCCACTGTTGCAGCTGGGCCTATATCATTTTTTTGGGCATGGCGTTTTAGGAAGGAGGAGGCCTGTTCTGACCCACGGCAACCTTGTGATACTGTTTTATGAGCGTTGTAATCAGCGATGTTGTGTATGAACTGGCCACACACCGTAGTGTTGTACTGAGAAGCCCAACCCTCTCTCTGACAATATCGTCAGAACCAACGGCTGTCCAGAACGATTTCTTCCTATCCACAAGCTAAGGAATTTTTCACCCATTTAAGGTTTTCTCTTCATCACTTCCCTTGGACATAGAGCAAATAATTCAAACGTCATGCAGGGTCAGAATGATATTAATTACTACCGAAAAGTCAAATAGCGATAGGAACGATAGATGGACATTTTTCTCTCGTGCCCCGATATATATATCATCATATCAAACAGCCCTAACGTGTTGTGTCGAGTTGTGTGTTGAATATGTGATTCGGTTCTCCGTCACCTTGTTGCGTTGCAGGTGCATGGTCCGTCACGTAGCAACGCTCAGCTTATGGTAGATGACCTCTTGACCCCCTGTTCCCCGGGGGACCCTGATGCCATAGAGTTGACCTGGATGGACGTGCCTAGTGAC
Source organism: Gadus morhua (assembly GCF_902167405.1). NCBI lineage: Eukaryota > Metazoa > Chordata > Actinopteri > Gadiformes > Gadidae > Gadus > Gadus morhua. The sequence continues at coordinate 18,006,422 of NC_044056.1, forward strand.
AAGCTGCTGGAGCCCATAGTATGCATGGTGAGACACACACCCACCCAGGCACACACACACACACATAGTGTAATAACACATTTAAATGCCCAGTGAGTGACTTATCTCCGTACTATATCCCATGATGCATTGGGGCTTTCATTGTCATCAGATACATATAATAGAGAGGGTCCCTTTGGTTTGGCATACACATTCCTCAGGATAGAAGTCTTTACGCTTAAATGGGGACAAAGGAAAAATAAATGGTTACCAAATCAGCACGTCAGCTAGTTTGTGTGACCAATACACGTTACGTTGATGGATTTCTGGCACATAATTAGTCTCAGAATTCCCCATATACTTATCCCTATCCTATTTGGGGTTCACTATGTATGGAATAGGGAATGAGGGAACAAGCAAGCCCAATTGAACACAGCCTCTTGTCTCTTCCAGTCGGACATGTTGCGCTCTCTGTCCACCACGCGTCCCACCGTCAACTCTGAGGACCTGCTGAAGGTCACGAAGTTCACAGAGGACTTTGGAATGGAGGGCTGAATAGGAGACAAAGCCCCTTCCCGTCTCCCCAAAGGCTCCATCTCCTCTCACTGGCTCCCTTGTACCAAGTTCCCCTCAAGTTAAGCCCAGCTACTGTACTTAATCTCACTCCCTCCTTCTCCCTCTCCCCTGCGTCTTCTCTGATTGGATGTACGTGAGTCACTGCCTTTCATGGATTTTTACGTAAAAACAGATGGTGCCTAAAAAATAACAAAAAAAAGTACCTGATGGGGTGAGAGTTGTCTTTTTGTTTTCTCGAATCTGGTCCATGCACTGTTTTTGAATCTTTGGATGAGGTTGAAGAGAAAAATAGTCTAAAAGACAGAGTGGACAACAGCCTGTGTTTCCTGTCCGGTCTTAGACGCTACCTAGTATCTTTTTGAATCTACATGTTACCTGACGTAGAACACGGATTCCGTTTAGTCCGTCCCTTCTCATAGTCTACCGCTTAGACTACAGTCTTTTAAAGGATTTGACTGAACGTGCTGCATATTAGCTTGATATAAGCTTTAAGGAACAAACATCAATTATGTTTGTACTTTATTGTTCCAGGCATGTGGATGTTTGTGTGCATCTGCTGTCGTTTCATTTGTTATTGTTAATTTATTTGTGTGTTAATGTTTTAACACATTTAAGGTTGGCTTTGTTCATTTTTTTACTTTTTCATTTTTTTAGTGATATGTCAATCCAATTGTGATTGGCATACATCACTGGCTGTTTCCGTAAACCGTTGCTGCCAGCTGAAAAAAATTGTTCGACTCATAATATCTGAAGAACAGTATGGCTCACCAAGAAAGAAATCACAAAAGAGGATTCACTTTTCAAAATGTTTGAAAATCTTAAAATTAAAGTTCTTGGTTGGTTTACCGGTGCTTCTTTGCAAACCTTGTTTTAAAGCACTTTTTCAGACGTATTTAATTTATGCAGCTCAGTATTTAAGTCATTTAACTGTGTGAATGCTGTTTAGTATGCAACAGATATTGACATCTTTCCCCAGTATTTTCTCAATTGTGATGCCGGATCTATGTACGTTTCAATTCTGTTTTCTAGCATCATTGTACCCAGTAACTTAGATTATCATCAGGAGGTTGTGTGGTTACTTCAGTGTTGTCCTCCAACCCTCCCCTCCCAACAACTAATCTTAACAATGATACTTCAGAAATCAATTGTTTAGAGATGTTTGACTGAGCAATATTGCTGCTATCTATGCGTATTTGAAGGTACATCATATGTTTCAATTGCAAAGTCAGTTTATAATAAACTAACGTACTACTAGTCATAAAATGTTATTATAATTACTTGAATAATCGGAAGGAAATAAAATGTCTACATTTCAACTTTTAAATGAATGTTTCTTTGTTCCAGCAAGATTGACGGCATCTACAGCAAAGCGAAAAGTCGATAACATATATAAAAAAAGGATCAAGATATACAGATGCATGCATCACAGGTTTGATTTTTCTATACTACACAGTCACCGTATACTTAAGATAAAATATATCCGATTCATTTATTATCAAAGGACAAAAAAAAAATCATGTTTGGTTGTCCACAATGGTTTGTGTTCATAAACAGTCATAGTAGAATCATAGTAGAATCCAACAAGTTGCGTGGGCTTGATCTATTTTTCACTCATTTCGGAGCAGCACTTTGAGTCCACTTATACGTACTACTTCAGGCTCCTCTCCAAGATGGTGCTGAAACCTTAAGAAACGACCTTAAATATCCTCTATACGCTGAGGTCATCTGCAAAGGCCCACCTGCAAATGCCAATCCTACAAAAGGCAGAACATTTCATAAAAAATGTCTTATTGGATACTTACATATTTTTTTACATGCATGTGATCAACATGTACACGGGTAGCCAGCAAAAGCAAAGGGTTTCTTGTATTCAGTGGAGAGGGAGAGAAGGAGCCTTCTGATCTTTGACAGATCATTGTTATTGTGGAATAGGATGCTGTCGTCGTGGCGAGGGGGGGGGGCTTGTCCTCAACTTTCGTCCCATCACACCTTGCTTCGTTTGGGACGGCTCTCTACGCGAGGTGCCGCACGCTTGTTGCGGTGGTGTGGGAAGGTTGGCATCAGTTCGGGTTCACATGCTGGAGTTCAGTGAGATCGATTAATGCACAAAAACATTACACACGCGCAATTTTATATGTATATATATGGCCGATATACTCACGTAGAGGTTTCTCCTTAAAATAAGAACTATCCAAGCAATCTTTGGCAGTTGCTCTGAAATTGAAATGTTTGAAAATTGTCTGACTTTAAGTGGTTAACCTTTTAATAATCAGGGGTGCATTACTGTGTGTGTGCACATTAGGGGTGGGTATTGCCAAAGAAGTCACGATTCGATTCGTATCACATGCCACGATGCAATTCTATCACGATGCATCGCGATACTTAAATTATTGCGATGCATTGCGAATTTTCACTGAACACTGTTAAAAAAAAATGAAGCCATTACCAGTGGCTGACTGGCTGTGTATGATCTGGATAGTGTGTTCAATTGATAGCTCAAAGCAACTCAATTCATACATAGCTGTATTTATTGAAACGACTATTACTGGATACACTGACAAGAAGTGCTAAGGATCTATAAAACTTAAAATAGCAAAATAAGGATAATCAGTGCCGTTTACATGGCCTCAGTGGTCCTTTAAACCAATGAAATGAAAACATTCAAACATTTCCCCTTTTGGAAGTAGCTGCCATTATAACAGTATCATTTCATAAACATAAGAGGACAAACTGATGCCACAAAAAGTGAATAGGCTTTATAAAACTATATAAAAAAATAATAATAATTTTTTTTTTTTTAATTAATAATCGATTCTTGGCGTCAACAATCGATGCAGTAGATCGTGAAAATTAGAATCGCGATGCATCGTCATGACGATTATTTGGCACACCCCTAGTGCACATGTATGGGCGCATGCATATATTTATGTAGCACATTTACACAGTGTGTAGATCATAGAAGTTTATGTATGCAGCATGTGTGTATCATATGGGAGTGCAGGCCGTACCTGCGCTGGGGATTGTACATGAAGAGAAGGTTGAGCAGTCTGTGGCCGGCTTCCGACAGCCAGGTGAATTTGTTTTTCAGGTTGTTGTAGGGCTGCTTCCTCAGACTATACTGACCAACCAGAGGAAGCCGGGAGAAACCCTGGCACAGACACAGACATCCGGGTTAACTTTAAGCGGCCAAAATAACAAGAAAAAACATGTTTTGTTCCATGCCATGTACATGGTGAGTGGGACGTCCTTACAGGCCAGATGTTGTCATTGGGCGTTCCCAGTAGCTGGACGATGAGGTCCACCTGCTGGATCTCTGAGCCTCCAGGCAGCAGGGGCTTGTGGGCCAGCAGCTCAGCCACGATACAGCCCACTGCCCTGCAGAGAAACAGCGACATGAGGCGACGCTCACTTCACCTGTGTCGTTGCATCAGACTTCATCAATGTACCTTCCTGCAGCATGCTTTTTCCTAATTGCTTGAACAAATACTTAATTCAGTTTAAGAAGCATGAGGTCAAAAGGGGAAAGGGTCATCAGGAATGGACTGGACCCGCTCTATTTTATATTAGTGGTTCCATTCACAATGTATTGCGTGTCGTGGTATAATTGCATATTTTGGCAAGTACATTCCCATACAGTTCAACAGCTTCATTGTCCTTTCCAGGCAAATTGTCATCATGTTACATTTGAAACCCACCACATATCTAGTGCAGTTGTCTGTGTTTTTGTCCCGAGAAGGAGCTCTGGGGCTCTATACCTTCAGAGACAGAGACAGAGGTGGTCAAGTGTTGGGCAGAATAAAAGTATACAATTTAACAACCCGTCAAGCAAATCCGATATATTAAATAAAACCGATGACATGAGCTAGACCCTTCAAATGAGGAAATGTCCTTAGGTAGACACAGACACAGCCTGCCAGTCATGCAAGCAGGTGGGTGAGGTAGAGGTCAGAGAGGCGGTAAAACAGAGTGGATCTAAGGAGAAGGGATTAGCAAGGAGGGATTACAGGGATGAGTTTCCATTGTGCCAGCACAAGGACATAGTGAACGCACACACACACACACACACACACACACACACACACACACACACACACACACACACACACACACACACACACACACACACACACACACACACACACACACACACACACACACACACACACGCTCACACAACTCACCATAGTGTCACCACTCGGGGGGTCATCGGCTGTACAGGGATACCGTACACGCGGGCCAAACCAAAATCAGCTGCAGAAAGGTCTTTTTTAATTCTTATTTGGAGCAATATTTTTTAAAACACAGCAGACTCATCCCATCAATCATGTAGCTAGGACGTAATGCTATTAGTTAACAGAATAATCCCCAGGTGCCTGGCCACTGTGTGTGCTAGTGTTCTTGGACAGTTCCAATAGGATTATGATAGGAGGGGGGGGGGGGCAGGGGCATAGTAACATTGACAGTTTACCTATCTTGACGCATCCCTTGTCGGTCATCAGTAAATTAGAAACCTTCAGGTCCCTGGTTGGGCAAAATGATCATGACCAGATAGGAAATTAGTTCCATGAACAATAAATGTGATATATTGCCATTTATAAATACATTCAGAGACGCTAACTATATCTATTGCAACATTGTGTTGGACAGGACCGACCTGTGCAACATGAAGTTATGGTGAAGATACTCCAGGCCTCGTAGCAACTGAAGCACTATACACTTGACCTAGGAGAGAGAGAGTGAGATCCCTTCATAACTACAGTACAGAAAATGGATATGGTTTGTGTGTGTGGTTTATCTTCTTCCAATTTGGTTTCACACACACACACACACATATGTATATTTATATATATAAAAAAATCTGTTCGTAAATATGTAGACTGAATCTAGAGGCCTTCTCAGACAAGATCACGTCATGTGGTAGATCACTTAACCTCTAGTTCAGCTCAGGACTGCAGACATTAGCTAACTAAGTCAGAGGCAGCCAGAAAAGGGGGGGGGGGGGGTGCGCGAGGGGAATTGGGTCTGTGCAGTACCTGGGCCTCTGAGAAGGGTGTCTGCATGTTCTCAAGTAAACTGGCCAGGTCCTGCTCACAGTAACTCATCACCAGGAACAGGCTGAAGTGGAGAAAAGCAAATATAAGCACTAGATATTACAGATTTAATGTAGGTAAATGCGAACGGAAGCAGTCCATTGCATGTCTTGCTTAATTGTAATTCTTTATTTCTTATAGAACATAAAATCACAGATACTCAACAACAATTAACACAAGAACATCAAATATTTGTATATCTGACACTGGCATTCAAGTGCCCGTCAGTTTAAACTCTTGGTTTCCTGTGTATGCGCGTGGGCCTGGTACCTCTCCAACTGACTCCCTACGACCACCTCCTTCAGCTCCACTATGTTGACATGCCTCAGTCTCAGCAGTAAGGTGATCTCACGGAGGCTGCTGATGGGAATGCCTGTGTGAATCCATAATATTATATACACATTACACACAATACATGGAAACAAGAGCATACGCGTCAAAGCTGCTTTGACAACGGTCAACGGACTTTACTAATGGTGGCCATCTTAGTCATTCATCGATATACACGCTGGGCTATTAAATCAAATCTGTGGAACTGTACGAGTACGATTTCCATAGTCCGACAGAGACTCACCATCTTTCTCTTTGTCCATGCGGACCTTCTTCAACGCTACAATCTCATCAGACCTGGTGTCTCGAGCTCGGTCTACATTTGGGGAAATAAAGGGTGGACATTTATTTGTTTAGCTATGCTGACATAGTGGAATAATATCCTATTTGAGCAACTGCTAAGTGGGGGGGGGAAGCAATCACATACGAGTCAGGGAAGTATCAAAGAAAGGGGTGGGTTTTTATTTGCGTTTTCATGAGTTTATGTTCAAAACTACCGAGAGCCAGACAGAGTACAAACCGTCCACTTCTGCATGGATACCTAGTATGGATACTTACACACAATACCATAGGTCCCTTCCCCAATTCGGTTGAATTTCTCAAACTCTTTGACACTTCGGCAGGTCCCAAACTGGAAAAGAAAGGGGGGGAATAAAGAGAGGGAAGGCAAATAGCACTACAGATTGTCTTGGATGAGGGATAAACCCGTACTCTTTAAGTTAATGAAGAATCTACAAAGATTGCCAGAAATTATCTCTGACGTTAGGGACGAAACCCATTAACCTCTTACTGCCCATGTACCAGCTTCTGAAACGTGGCCCTGAATGACAAGGGCCAGTCATATCTCAATGACCCTTGATGTTTGAGTGCAGAAATCAACTGTAATTACATCATAAAGGTAAGGATATGTGAAGGTCTTAGTTGAATTAGAAAGGAAGGATCCATGGAAAGGATAAGCTGACAAATGTCCTTGATGCTTTAAACTAAACAGTTAGCCACGAATAACATGGTCTGCACAGGGCTGTTGTAGGGCCAAGTATGTAATGTATGCATGAACTCTAATCTCACGTTCACATTGTCAAGCTTGGTAGTAACCCGACTATAACATGTTTATCTTTCACAATAACTAGTATAACAATAGCTAGTTGGTTATTCCTTACCCTATCACTTTGTGGCACGGTAAATGTTTTATTGTTCTTGATCGATTTGAGCCTAATGGGATCCGGTTCATCATCTCCAACATTATCCATCTTGTCAATTAAAACGGCATACAGCTAAGCAAAAGTAGAATGATTATGCTATCTACAAATCCCAAACAACTAGGGAGCGTGTGCAGCCATTGTTTTGTATCGCTTTTAAACTGGACAACCATGAGCTTTTCCGGAGTTCAGCAGCGTCATCTCTGCAATCATGACACCAAAAAGAGATACATTATTCATAAACTGTATAACAATAACCATATACATTATATGCATAGATTGCAGCTTGTCACACTATTGTATTGTATTTGGAGTATGCATCGCATATAATTTGCATAATAAGCCAACAAAATATACCAACATAAATAATGATTAAAGGCACTATATTGATATAACATGTGTATCCTTGTGTCACCTGTGTGTCATCTGGGATCCACAACCAGCAGGACCACAAGCTGCGTGTACATCATCATCAGAGTGGGGTTTTCTTTAGTAAAATGGAAGGGTTTTACTCTTCTTGGTGATCTTGCAGATAGTACAGTTCCATCAGAATCACGTTTTGTTGCTATTTATTGGTTTGCGTCCAACAAAAATCGGGGTTGAAGTCGGCCTCCTTTCTTTGATGGCATCGGCTATGGTCATGGTGGATGGCGAAGCGTAGATGTCCTCTCGGGAAGGGGCCGTGATAAGGATGACAGGGAGAGAACCTGAAGTCTCAATGTTGTTCTGTGATGACAAATCTGTAATGTACATTTTGCAGAAATAGGTTGCATGGTTTTCTACAAACAATATGTAATGAAGACATGGTGGTTTTGTGCAATACCCCATCAATTGAGCTCCTGCGGTTACACTTTATCTCTCTCATGTTGACTATTTGCAGTGTATACGAGGGGGCTACTTTAACTGTGTCGTAAATATCCAAAAATGATCTCATAACAATGATAATAGCCTGATGGAGTGGAGAGCTGCATGATCAAATATAGTTACCAAAGAGTATTACAATTAGGTTCGTTTGCGAAGAGGTTTTCAAGCAGATTTAACCAGGCTAGATAGAAGTCAGTCATCTAAACTTGACATATTCAAGCTCAAAATCTTCATAAAATACTAGTCATCTATTATTATTCTTTCTTTCTTTCTTTCCTTTTCCAGATGTACAATTACATTAAATGTTACTTTATTTCAGACACATAGGTTCAGTAAACAAAAGGACGATACAGGGACGCCCCGCTCCAAGACAATTAGCCTAAGGGGTTGCTCTTAACAACACATACTGCATTTAATCACGGCATTGTATAGTCTGGGAGTATAGGTCTGACCATAACAAAGATAGTAAAATGCATGGTGAGAAAACCATTATCGCAGCCCTCCACGATATAGCTGACCCACACTTAGAAACACACCGAAGTAAAATGTGTTACCTTTTTCTTCGCATTGACTTGAACCAGAACCCATTGAATATGTATATAGACCTTTAATAATAAGAATAAGCAGTCGAAATAAAGGATTGGTTCTCCGTAGGTTTGATCAGCGTTAAGTAGGTAGCTCGACTCAGCGATTAAGCATCTGCGCTGCCGATCTAATGGATGTTATCAGGGCCCCGCCCCGCCACCCACTTATTTTAAATAAGCTTTATTACTAAGCGTTTTTACACTGCCAAATTTGCCTGTCTTATTTGAAACTTTTTCACGGCATGGTCCACGAGTTCAATATGAAACAACGATACCTTGACACAAAGCAAAAAGAGACAGAAATGCAACACTAACGTCTGTATTATGGAGGCTATCCATCCGTAATTGCACTCCTGAAAAGAGAGCAACAAGAAACATGCACAATGACACACGCACTCGCGCGTTAACACACACACACACACACACACACACACACACACACACACACACACACACACACACACACACACACACACACACACACACACACACACACACATCGGAGAAACACCGTTTATATACATAGATACTGTACCCATAGATATTTGTTCAATGTAAGAAATGGACCGATCAGTTCGGGCATGCGCTTTGTTGTCATCCGCCCTTATACCACGTGATATCTCATAACCAGGAAATGAAGTGGTGGAAATCAAAACAAATCCACAAGCTAAGGCTAACCAAAGAGTAATCCTGTTTTGCTTGTATTGTCTGGAATCGTTAAAATATTTAAGATGGATGGTAAGAATTGCTATACAACTCCCTCACTGGATCTGTCCTGGAGCTATTTGAGATACCAACCATGGCTACGACGGATTAATAGCATTGCAACCGCTAACATTCATAGTGTGAATTATATTTGTCTCGCACAAATATCGCGAAACAATGTATGTTTCTAGCTGATTGATGAATCAACATTGCTAAAACATAATTTACCACGATCGCTGTTATAGTTTGGTTAATATGTGCTGTCTTAGATTGGTTAAGTAATCGAGCATTTATGGAAAGTAATGGGTCATGTTGGCCATGGTATGAAAAGGCCTAAACGGAAATGCAATGTAAACCTGAAAAACAGCTGAGGTGTCACCAATCGCTCTAAACTTAAGCCGTTTAACTTAACATATCTATTTTCGCCACTCTCCCCAGAAACGCTCTTCCAACTAAAGGTATATACCAACAAAATACAAGTCTTGATCTGTTGACTATAACAAAGATATATAAATGATGTTAATCATGTTTTTCTTTCTTTTTGGTTTGCAGTTCACAGCTAAACAACTCGAGAAACTAGCCAAGAAGGCAGAAAAGGATTCGGAGAAGGAACAAGCCAAGGTCAAGAAGGTAAGAAGTTGAAAATAGTCTACCAGTCAAATGAATCCTCCTCTTGGATAGAGCTCTAAGAGCATGGCTTTTCTTTTGCTCACAATCAAAATGTCAAGATATTCGACTTTTTTTATATATATAAGAATATAAGTCTTCCATTCATTATTACGAGTAATCTCAAGTATTCATTCACATTCATAAAACCAAGAATTTCGTGTATGTGTCTGTTCTTAATTTTGACTCCACTCAATGCAATGGACTTTAATTGTCCTAATGGTTAACATTAAACATGACATATATTAAATGGTGGAAACTTGACATAAAATTGAAGAATATCAATGAAAAATAATTGAAAAGTGACTTCCTCAGAAGACAGCAGAAATGTATTTAGTTCTCCCATCCCCAACTCATTTCCGTTAATCATCTCAGCTGTAGGTCAAATAGGTTTAAGGTAGTAGTGTTAAAGCTTTGCCCATGCTTTGCCGCTTTGGTTTAATATTGGCAATTGTCTCACTCATTAAATAATATACACTCAGATGATTTCAGTATTCATGCAAAAGTCTCAGCGTAGGTTCTGCAAAGGTTCAGCTCAATATGTGATATTGTACGTTTTGTGAAAAGCCATATTCTATGATCAAACATTAGGTTTGCATCAATATTTTATAAGCAGTTTTTTCAAGGCAGTGGGATGTAGTAGTACTCTTACCAAAATAAATGTTGAATTAATAATATCTGTAATGGTCCTGTTGCATGGAGTTCAGGTATTTTCTGAGATCCATAAGAGGGCACTATAAATTTGTTTATGGAGGGATAGGTGGCCAGTAGTGTAATCAATTGATTTGCATTTTTTCATTACAATTGTTTCCATCTGTTTATGTGTGTGTCTCTGTGTGCATGTGTCTGCTGTCGCCAGGCTCTTCAACAGAAGAATGTGGAATGTGCCAGAGTCTATGCTGAGAACGCCATACGGAAGAAAAATGAGGGGCTTAATTGGCTGCGTATGGCTTCCCGCGTGGATGCTGTTTCCTCTAAAGTTCAAACAGCCATCACTATGAAGGGGGTGAGTTCTGTCTGTTTTCCTTTGTCTGCTAAGCATGCCTCATAAAGAACAGGCCACGTCACATTGATTCGGGCACTGGGACCAGGCAGTTTATATGTTAATATTATATTTTGAGATGGGCCAAGTTTTGAATGTGACTAAATGATAGCCACTATACAAGATAGAAGAACATGGCCCTATTGTATGTTTATCTAAGCACAGACTAGCCACATCAGACCCCCTGCACGCTGTAACAACATACTATGTGACAGGTTCATTCTGATGCTGTACCGGATCGCTGAGATGAAACAACTTCTTCAGAACAAATGTACAATGTTGTATTAGATGTTTTACATTAAGTGGCCTTATGAAAAACGCACAGGTACTTTATTTATATGCTGCGAAACACTTTTAAACGCACTTCTCGTGTCAATTAAGAGTCAGTGGCAGTGGTCAGATAACCAAACAGCTAAAAATCTTTGTAATAATTAACATTATGCAAGGGATGCAGAATTACAGTCCTCCTTGTAAGCCTGTGACCTATAGTTTTACAGACTTAATATCTAAATACATTTTATTTATATCAAGGAACCTCATCACTTGAAACTGGTACTTTCCAACTGGATCCCAGTCGAAAAGGGAGGGGTTAGAGGGCAGGGGGTATTCAGTTGTTTACATCACCGCTGAAGTGGACTTAATTCTACACACTGCACCACACCGCACCGTTATTGGACAGAGTATTGTATGCCTAATAACCCTTTCAAATGCTGGCCAAATTAGTCCTCCCCCTCAGATCTTTGAGTCACAAATGAGAACGAATGTTCCAGTACTTCCATTTCATCATATGTAATATTTTAGCTGATTCAATTGAGCCTGAATATCTGACGTTAAGTCTTCATATAGGCGATAGGGTAGGGGGTAGGGAACACGATCCTTAACAACTAAAGAGAGTCGTAAGTGAATGCTTGCTATGAAGGCAATATAAGGGCACCTTGTTGATAAGGTGGACTAATCTCCTGCTTTGTGTTATCTATCAGGTGACTAAGAACATGGCCCAGGTTACAAAAGCTCTGGACAAAGCTCTGGGCTCCATGGACCTGCAGAAGGTTTCAGCTGTCATGGATAAGTTTGAAACCCAAGTCCAGAACTTGGATGTTCACACCTCGGTCAGTGTGTGTCTGTGTGTGTGTGTGTGTGTGTGTGTGTGTGTGTGTGTGTGTGTGTGTGTGTGTGTGTGTGTGTGTGTGTGTGTGTGTGTTTGTGTGTTCCTGCATACTTGTTTTCAATAAACCCCTTACTCCATTTTAGAACTTAATTGTAAGTTAAACTTTAATTTTTTTTGTGCATATAATCATGTTGCACCACTGTTGAGGCCCAAATAGCATAGGTCGTTTGATAAAGATACACCACTTAAATCCAACCAAAGACTCACAACCACATTCCCATTTCAAACACGATGGGTGTCTGTGGATGTCCTGCGTGGAAGACATCTCCCAGCTAAATCTGGAGTTTGCACACCGGAGGCTCTCTAAACGGGAGCTCATCTCATGTACCCCACCAGGTGATGGACGACGCCATGAGCTCGGCCACCACGCTGACCACGCCGCAGGAACAGGTGGACAGCCTGATCCACCAGATAGCGGAGGAGAGCGGCCTGGAGGTCATGGACCAGCTGAACCAGCTGCCGGCCGGGGCAGCCTCCCTGGGTGGGGAGACCTCCAGCAAACAGGACAAGGAGGACCAGCTCTCCCGACGGTATGTTGTGTCGAGCATTGTGTCGAATGGGGTGTTGTAGTAAAGGCAAAGTGTTGGTTAAAGTGAAATAATGCCATAATAATGATTGTGGTTGGTGTCGTCTTCCCATGGAGAACGTTGTTCTAGAAGAATGAGTCGGCACTTAAACGTGTCACTTTCAGATGTGTCCCATGTATTGAATTAGGAAACATGAATACAGGACATTTAATCTGAGCATTTCTTTCAAACTATATATTTTGCCCCCTGGTGGATCTTTGCAGAAGAAATCAGGCAATTTATTTATTCATATTTATTTATTTATAACACCAAATGTATGGTACCCATTGCCGAAAAGAAAACCAGTAGGCAGTGTAATTGTCATTCCTCCTCAAGGCGTGGACAGAGCTCTAATTCCCCTCTCGGTTCACAAAGCTTTTGTTAACGTTTTGGCTATTGTGCTCTTCCAGTGCATGTCTTTCCCTTGCACTTCACACAATTGGTTTTAAACATTTAAAACGTTTTACTCACTCTGTTTCATCTGTATCTTTAGGTTGGCTGCACTTCGGAACTGAGAAGATATAACAGAAATAGCGGTTGGGCTATAAATGGTCACCGTGGGAGACAGACCAAATTAAAGGCAGCACTGGACACACACATTGTGTGTGTGCGTGAGTGAATGTGTGTGCGTGCGTGAGTGAATGTGTGTGCGTGTGTGTTTGTGTGCATGGGTGAATTTGTTGAGGTGTTTTAACTGTTGGTACTTAATCAGCCTATTGATTACCTTCCCCTTGGTCTATAAATACACTTCCACACACTGGCCAGGAATAACACCTGAGAAGGCACAACTCCCGGCAGTTTCCCACTCTCTCTGTCTCTCACGAGGACCCATTTGCAATTCAATCCATCTCTTCTCTGTTTGGCACCTTTTCTAATACCCCCTTTGCCCTCCTTTTACCTTTTGGCTGAAAGAGAGGCCCTATTGTTTGTCTTCCTCAATTCTACTGGCGCTCATCTCCTCCCAGTCACACTACGTTCACCCAGAAACATACACACACACAAAACATGCATAGAGAAGACTAACACACGCCCTCGCTAACAATCACAACTATGTTTTTGGGCGTTTGCTTTAACAACCTCCTTACAATACGGGATGAGAATGCGAGTAGATGTAGTATATATAGATAGGGAGGTTACAGGCTATACTATACTTGGGTGCATATGGTTTGAAGTTAAATATGTATTTTTGCCCCCCTTGATGTGTTTTGGTCTTCTGTCAACCTGCGGTTTGACAGATGTCTGCCTGTATTGGGTGAGGGTATGAAGAGGGCCACTCTCATTCTGTCTATCAAAACTGCTCTTTAAGTGTTGACGAGACCAGTCAAGACGTGAGGAATTAAAAATAAATAAGGTGCATATAATACAAATATTAATTGTAGGTGTGTAAGCCTCAAACCAATATAACAGCTAATACCTTAGTGGTATTTTTTCTTTCTTCTTCGTTTGTGTCTTATTTTCATGGTTTGTTGTGGGTTTCTCTGTATATTTTCTCCTTTGTTTTCATACATTTATGTTGTTTTTCCTGCTGTCCACGTGGCATGCCTTACTCAGGGTGCAGGTGCTTGCATCGGCACTTTGTCCTTCTGTGCCTGAAGAGCAGCCTTTTAGGAGGCTAACAATAGTTGGCTGAAGCATTGAATGCTGTTGACTGCCATTTATCATACTGCTGCATGTCGCTGTCAAGAGGGTTCAAATGCATTGGGAGAAATGTAAGACCAATTCTGATTTTAAAATAAATTCTCCTTACAAGCGAAGGTATAGGCTAAGTGTCACAGGCCAAAGGGGACTTTTGTGTGGACATCTTTTTGTTTTTGTTCTGAGGACATCGGTTTTGCTAAAAGATAGATTCATTGACTAACATCTCTCAAAGCTATTTCTTGGAAACCGGTCCCAGTCTCCACGTCTTATTTTCTGTTGATTTATATTTGCTGTATCTCATCTTACCAGTTGGCACATCTTTTCCACACATATTGAGAAGTATATGTCATTGAATGTGTACCACTAAACAGCAGAAATCAAGATGCAAATTGTATTACATTTTAGCTGGGTTGGTGTTGATTGTATTTTGACCAGGACCTTTCCACAAGGTTTGTTCTCTGTTTGGGGACATTAACCCCGCTGGCACAGAGACATAACAGAGAACACGGATCACCTTTGGAGTATATCCTTTGCTTTGAATATGGGAAGGGTTATTTATACTCATCATTACAGACCTCCCAGTGCATTTGTTTTATATATTTATCTTGCTAAATAAAATCAATTTCCCTCCAATGCAAGTCTTGGGTTTTTGCTTCCATTGTTGTTTTCTAAGTGCCTATAAAGATGAATATGTGGCACCATGTTTAACCATAACTGCATATCCCCATCCACACTTGACTTTAATAAGCACCCTTTTCACTCAAGGGCGGAGTTTATTTATTCGTGTGTGTATGTGTATGTATGTATAGGTGTATAGGTGTAAAGGTGTGTGTGTGTGTGTGTGTGTGTGTGTGTGTGTGTGTGTGTGTGTGTGTGTGTGTGTGTGTGTGTGTGTGTGTGTGTGTGTGTGTGTGTGTGTGTGTGTGTGTGTGTATATATATATGTATGTATGTATGTATGTATGTGTATATATATATATATATATATATATATATACACATAGAATTTTAGATCACATAGGTAAATATTTGCTCACTGCTTAACTCTCATGCGTGCTGACAGCTAGAAGGGGTCTGAATATACGGTGGGAGGCATAGTAGATTGTATATATGATAGGACCAGGCACCCCTACGTTTGCAAACATACATTGAGCCAGCCAAGCAAATCGCTGCCTACTACAAAACGGGAAGCCCTCCGGGAGTAGTAGTCTGGTGCCAGGTTTCACTGTAGTGTTTGTGGTATTACAAAAAAACATTAGCATGCTCTGAAGCCTGGTGAAACGGGAACAGTCACAGTCGTTTAATGTGAGCCTTCGGAAACCACCTTGATAAACAAGGATATAAAGTTGAATCTAAAATTAACAAACTGTTTACATAGTCTGTTATTGTTTCTGTATTATGAAAATATTCAACAGTTTGGCCTTTTGGCATCATGCAGCCAGACATTATGTAGTTAGATCCACATACACGCACTAAGCACACTAAGCAAACACACACTAAGCATACACACTAAGCATACACACTAAGCATACACACTAAGCACACACAGAGGTAAATGGGTACAGACAGACGCACAGAAAGATAGATGGATTGACAGATAGATAGCAAGTTCCTTGGTAAAGCGGTGTTTCCCACGGACGACCCCCTGAAACCTCCCCCAAGAGTTTCTCTCGTGTGACGTATCTTTCCATATTCGCGTATGGACGTGGACTTTGGGCGGCTCCTATTGGTTGTGAAAGCGTCTTATTGAGTCAGTCAGAGAGGGAGGGTAGAAACAACAAGCTGCCGTAGACGGAAGGGCTATAGTGGGATGCTTATAGCTGTCATCGAGGTAGGATACAACAAATACAAAAATGTGATGCTCCCTCTTACCAAGACGGACACAATTTCGTTTCCCGAAGATAAATAGAAAGCCTCCATATCGTGTGGCATGGATGTGTCTTGTTCTGCCGAGGGTTGCCATTGGATGGGGCGGGGTGATGTTTAGGTTCCGGTATAAAGCAAGATAGAAAACAGGCATTCGGAGAAATGTGGCACCGGCTACCAACGCAGTTATTTTGTACCCGAGAAAATGAGGAGTTTAGCCGCTTTTTATAGCCGGACTGCGGTCTAAGAAGACAATCTAGAGGGGCGACTGGAAATAGCGGATCTATGCGGATCCCATCTGCCCCCAGTCCGTCAATACGATGAGGATGCTATTTGCATTTTGTTGTCTCTTCCTGATTACCGGAGGAGCGGACCAGGTGACGACGGGCAAGTCCCCAAGCAACAGCGACAATACGAACGTGACGGCCGATAGCGACCGAAGGTATATTAGAATCGGCGACGGATCATCGCACGAATTTGAATTTCCCGAAAACACCAACGGCGTGATTGTTATCTCCAGTCAGTACCGGAGCACCAACGCGAGCAGGAAGGGGCGCGAGAGCTGGAAGCAGACGCTGAGCGTCCACTCGTTGGACCCGGAGGTTTTATCAATCCTGAATGTGACTGACGGTGGACGTGCGGGGCCAGTTAAAAGTTATATTATCACAATAAGGTCTGGTTTGCCAGGCACAGCACAGTTGCAGATCCAGCTCCTGGACCTAGATCAGGACGACGCCATGTCAGTTCTGATTGAAGAGAGGACAGACTACTCCATCAGGGTGTCAACGCCAGGAAGTGAGGATGCTTCCACCCTGCTCATTCAACCCGGGGGCTTTTCCCACTTCTCAGAGAACCCCGTGCTGTTTGCCTTGCTGCCCCTCATCTTCATCAACAAGTGTGCCTTTGGGTGCAAAGTGGAGGTGGAGGTGCTCAAGGGTCTCCTGAGGAGGCCTGCTCCGTTGCTACTTGGGGTGGTGGGACAGTTTCTGGTGATGCCTTTGTATGCGTATTGCTTGTCCGAACTGGCCTCCCTGCCCAAGGCACTCTCTCTAGGCCTGGTGATCACCTGCTCTGCCCCGGGGGGCGGTGGGGGTTACCTCTACAGCCTGTTGCTAGGCGGCGACGTGACCCTTGCCATCTCCATGACGCTGGTCTCCACGGTGGTGGCGGCGGCGGCCATGCCCCTGTCGTCGGCACTGTACGGCTGGCTGCTGGGCGTGCACGCCGCCCTGCACGTGCCCTTCATCAAGATCCTGGGCACCCTGCTCTTCATCGCCATCCCCATCTCGCTGGGCATGCTGGTGAAGCTGCGGCTGCCGGGACTCACCAGAGTCCTGCTGGCGCTCATCCGGCCCTTCAGCTTTGTGCTCATCGTGGGCGGCATCTTCATGGCCTATCAGATGGGCGCGTCCATCCTGGCCAACGTCCGGCCCCAGATAGTGGCGGCCGGGGTGACCGTGCCCATGTTCGGCCTGCTGGTCGGGGCGGCCCTGGCGAAGACGGCGGCGCTGGCGTTGCCACAGAGGAAGACGGTGAGCATCGAGGTGGGCGTCCAGAACAGCCTGCTGGCCCTCGCCGTCATGCAGCTGTCCTTCCAGCGGGCCGAGGCAGACTTTGCGTCGCAGGCACCCTTCATCGTGGCGCTCAGCAGCACCTCGGAGATGCTCCTCATCGTCCTGGGACACTTTGTGCACCGGAGGTTCTGCGGGACGGCCACCCCCAGGACTGTCACCTGATTGTAGCCTAGTGGGTGCTGCCCCCCCCCCTCTCCCCCTCTGTCCCCTATTCCCCCCCGCCCGACACCTCCCAACCCCGATAACCTGTGTATGGATGTGGGCGCCCCATGTTTGGGGCGACCGTCCAGCTGCGCGAGGCGACATTTATTTAACAATCAACTCTCCATCGGTCAGCGTTGTGCACATAGTGGCGGCTGGGCTTTACTTTGGAGGGTTCTTTTTCAGTGTTTTCATGTAAAACCAAAGGCCTTTTACCCTCCGAGCTGTTTTGTGTTCTTTTCCAGTATGTGCTTTTTAAACAAGATTGTACTGTGAGGTACTTGATGTGTCGATACACATGTGAAGAAAAATACTTATAAAGAAGATATTTTTCTACAAATGTTTTTTTTTATTTTAAAAAACAACAAAAAAACATTGATTTGTATCATGTTTACAAGTGGTCCAAGTGTCTTAGAAATGCAAATTTGAAAAAAGGATAATCTGTTGTTTTTTAAGGACGGGGAAATATGGATGTTTCAAAGTATCTGCTATTGATTGTGTTTTCTGGATACAGGAAATCTTGTACTTGAATATTGCAAGAAAATAAATGAAAAATAAATGCATTGAGAAAATCAGTTTACAGTAGCCTATGTCGCTGGGATATTGAAATGAATGCAAACTAAACTCTCTCGCTATCGTGGTTAGTTGGCGGCTTCACGACGAGATCTCCACAAAGCCTTGTTGGTAATCATCATTCTTGTTAGTCATTTTCGGTAAACTATTCACTGAATGCTTTCGACTTTTACAAACAAAAGCTGGAACAGTAAGATTGTGTGCACATCATTTAAAAGACTGGACACGCATTCCTTTGTCTGGCCAGAGGCCTTAACCAGGGAGCATTTTTTCATTACAGGAAGCATTTCTTTACTTTTCACCTTTTTTTTTCTCTCTCGTTAAAAGCATAATGGCGGCCACCGGCACTAATTCTTCACACTAAGCTTTTGTAGTGGAAAAGTAAAGTGTTAAAACATGTTTTTTTTTCCCCCTTTTGTGTGTGGCCGAACCCACCTTTCAACCAGACGCAAAACCTGCCTGACTGAAGGTTGTTGGTTTTGCAGTGAAATCTGGTACCTTTTTATACCTTTCATCAAGGTGCCACAACATTTTATCCCTACAGTGGGCGATTACAATGCCTCTGAAGATGACCTGGTGATGGATTGCTAAAGAAGAATCTAATTCTAAACAGCAGAATGGCCTAGGTTTTACATAGTACAGTATACCAGGTTGCTGATTCAACATCCTGTCTGTTGGAAGTGCTGATGCAATGTCAGTGTGTCTGTGAGTTGGCTATAATCGTTGGGAGATATAATACACACACAAACACAATATCGGGTGTAGACAAATTGGTAATCTGAACAACATGATCCCTAGTTACAGCAACAAAGCTACCCTATTATATTACTCATTGTAAGGATTCACACTTAACAATAACCCTTTACTTTGCTATCCTTTGTTGGTGCTTTGAAGTCAGTCATTCAGATTAATTTTAGACTCCTGTTTCACCTTGTTTACAATGTTGAAAGGAGCTGCTGGGGGGGAATGTTTTCCTCTTGTAGATTTTGGTATTGCATGCTGTAGCACAACACATAACCTTCGCCCCAGTTCAGTTCAGGGTGCTGGGTGCATGCACTAACTTTTGCTGCCTGTGAGCAACAAAGCTTGGCCCAGTTTGAAGCAGCTTATACAAGCGTCATTGTCCAATTGCCAACAGTTTTCTACCATCCTGTCCCCAGCTCTCCAGAAATTTGAATTGCAGTGAGACTGTAGGAATGTGAAATTATTTTTGGGTATTCATGCTAAAGGCATCGGGTAGTAGATGTCAGCTGCTGCACTATCAATTCCTTTGAGATAGGCATTAATGTGGTGGAAAGGGTTAAAGTAAATTCACACACATTTTGGAAGAGTTAGAGAAGCGTAGAGGTCCAGCTCTGAGCCAAAATGTAGCTTCCTGGATCATAGAGCTTTGTCGGGGGACGATGTTTTCATTGTTTGA
Source organism: Gadus morhua (assembly GCF_902167405.1). NCBI lineage: Eukaryota > Metazoa > Chordata > Actinopteri > Gadiformes > Gadidae > Gadus > Gadus morhua. The sequence continues at coordinate 18,026,462 of NC_044056.1, forward strand.
GACAGGTTATAATAACTTTATAGGGAGGATCACTTATTTCAAGAACATGACGATACGTTTTGGAAACCTTTGATATAAGCCAATGAAAATCAAGATTTTGTCAATATAACTTAATAGACGAATACCGGTATGTTAACAAGCCATTGCGTGTCTGCTCATGATGTAACATAACCTACCCGTTATGGATCACTTTTAATTCATACAGGTTGGATGGGTAGCGCTGCGGGCCTTTTTACTTGACAGTGCAATGTTAATACATTTTTGTCTATAGTGTGCTGCTTCAGTGGTTTTAGTAGACATAGTCTGATAAGACATTGTTGTGGTGGTGTTAGTAGACTTAATATAATTATATATTGTTTTTGTGGTGTAAATACTCTATAATCTAGTGTGTGCTTCGTTCAGCAGAATTTAACCATTATTATTAGTAATCGGGCTGTGTCAGAGAATGGTGAGTACGCCTTTTCTTATCTTCCAACATGTTCTGTTGTGCAACCTAGGGTTACTTGCACATAGGGTTGTGGTGAACTAATCTTATAACCAGTGTAGGGTATTTTTACACACAGTCTAGGATAAAGTAAAAAGAATGTGCGCTTACTTTAGGAGATCATTTTTCCCTGCTTGAGGTGGGAAATTTGTTATTTGTGTGTGTGAGAACGGGTTTATATTGCTAGGCCCTCAACTTGGGGTTATTTTAGCATATAGCAGTTGTGGGTTTAGAGCAACAGGGTTTCTGAATCACCCCTAAATGAAAATTTACACTTTGCCCCATTCAAAACTTCCATTTTCTTTCAAGTTTCACACTGTGTCTGTAACTTGTCTCTGTCACAATTAAACTTTGCTGTACTGTACCGCCTACCAGGTCTTCTTGGAGGATTATGGAGGAATTGGACATCTTCCTTTCGAACAGCCCGGAAGAGGGATCCCCCAAACCCTCGCTGATTCCCTCCCCCCACTCACAAAGGTGGTAACCAACTCGACCTTATATTCACCAAGAACTGCTCTACCACCGACCTTACTGTAACACTTCTTCATGTCCCTCACCACTCTTTATCTTACTCTCTTCCCCTCTTTCAAACTGACACCTCCTTCTACACATACTGCGCCTAGCCGCCACAAACCTTTGCACCCTGTGTCCCTCTATTTGCCTCGTCCTGCTCTGTGGTTGATAGATTCGGTGCGTGCTGACCGAGCCACAAGAGCAGCTGATAGACAATGGTGCAAATCCAAGAGCCCTGACAACCTTCATGCCTATGACCCTCTTCTCTCCTCTTTTTCAGTCTCCTTATCTGCACCACCAAAGCTCAATCTGGACAAGACTGTGCGGCTCTTCCTTCCAGGGAATAAATCAACCACAATCTCTCCATCAATGTTGAGAACTCTATGGTGTCTACGGCTAAAAGGGGAAGGAACTCCTGCATATGCATGCTCCACAACATCAGCAGGATACGTGTGTTTCTCATTCAGAAGGCCACGCAGGTTTGTCATTTGTGTGTCATCATGTCATTTTGCAAATAGACTACTTCGACCCCCATCTGGCTGGTCTGTCAGCATGTACCATTCGACGTCTGTAGCGCATCCAGAAGGCAGCAATGTGGCCAGTCAACCCACCCAAGTTCTCATGCAACACCGCGCCAACGCACTCTGCACCGGCTACCATTTGGATGCTTGAATCCGATTCATGTCACTGGTACTTGCCTACAGTGCTGCAATTTGGCTCAGGCCCGTCCTAACAACCGGCTTGCTGTGAGTGGTCCCCAGATGCTGCTCATGAAGGAAACTGAATTGAATTGAAATAAAATTAATAAGAAAATGTCTATCTGCTTTTTTGACCAATTGCAGGATTCTTGTAATTTCTGGGTTGTATTGTCATGTTTGAATGCATTTATTGTAAGTTGATTTGTATAAAAGCGTCCGCTTAACAAATATAATGTAATATGTAGTGCTTGTGTGTGAGTGTGTGTCTGCGCATGTGTTGTGTGTGTGCGCAAGGTCATCTCTTTCTCAGACACAGGCCATGTACTCAGCTGTCTTACACACACACACAAACACACACACACACTGACACACACACAGACACACACACACTGCTTCTGATCTTTTTTTGTCTGCTGTCTGCAGGCTAAAAGCAAAGTAGTTGGTAGGGCAATTTGCGGCCTGTGTGTGTGGGTGGTGGATGAGACAGGGGGCGGGTGGTGGATGAGACAGGGGGGGGGGGGGGGGGGGGGGTGGATGAGACAGGGTGGGTGGTGGATGAGACAGGGGGGGGGGGGGGGGGCTGGTGGATGAGACAGGGGGGAGGGCGGCGGCAGGTGGGGTGGGGTTCAGAATCATCTCTTCATGTTCATGCATTCAAATAAGTATTTGAATGCATGAACATGCATTCAAATACGTCAAGTGCAAATTTTCTTTCTAAAACGAAGGTACCGCATGATATAAAGGACTGATACCAACACACACACAAATAATAATGTATTAACAGTGCCTCCTCTTTATTTTGAAGGAAGCAAACTCTTTCGCTGTAACCATAGTATGACACCGCTGTCTAGTCTGTAAGTCAGTCTGAATGTGTGATTATTAGGAGCATTTGTATTATTTCAAAAATGACGGCTCATTCACCAATTCTCAATTACTAAATATTTGGGGGGGGGGGGGAAGTCCATTGGAGTCCAGTAATTTATAATGGGACTCCCATTATTTACTTGAATAAATTAATTATCAAGCTCAAGTACACTTTATGTGGTTAATATGGAATAAAAGGGCTAGGAATTAATAATACCCACCCACCCACCCACCCTCCCAAACACACACACACACACACACACACACACACACACACACACACACACACACACACACACACACACACACACACACACACACTGCTCTCTGATATTTTTTGGTCTGCTGTCTGCTATTGTGCTAAAAACCAATACACACAAACTGTAGAACCTGGTTAAAACCAGACTGTGTGAAATAGGTTGAAAGAAACTCAGGGTTAGCTCTTGTCCATCCAGCCGGATAGTCCGGATTGGCTTCGGTTTCATCCAATGAGTCGGAAGAGCGCGAAGACACATGACGTAAATGTCATATCAAAAATATGGCAGTGCAGAACGAAATATTTATTAACTAAGGTTAAACAACATATAGATAGCTAAAGACGGCTACTACAATTGGCTAGTAGCATTTAGGTTTACTTTTCACAATAACAATATGTCACTAAATCTGAGCTCCGTTTCACAAAAAAGGACTCTCGAAAGCATCCTTGGTGAGTCGAAGGGTTTGTTTCCTCTCCTTGTATAACGTTCTTCGTGTCGACGTCAGACTTCATGTGGTTTTCTGTCGGTGATACTCTGCCATATTTAGACTAAAAAGAGTTGTGCCTTAATGTAAAATCCTAAGGCAACCTTAATTCACGTAACCTAGGTTAATGAAAACTTTGTTTTGCCACATCTCGCATGAGAAACAGCAGTTTCGAACACACCAATGTCTCACATAATAACACATCATTTTACGAAACTACCAACATTTGTTAGTTTGCTTTAAAAATGGCGGGGATCGTTGCGTTGTGACGTAATGATTGATGCACAGTAAATTAATTGTGACATTATATAATAATTTGCTGTTCCTATATAAAACATTGTTTTAAAACGATATTACCATAGCACTCTAACCTATGGTAATACATTAATATACCTGATGGTTTATTTATGTGATATGAATCGGGACTGAATTCCAATATGAGATGTTAATGTTGACTTTCACATGCGCTCTTCTATCCATCTTTAAATATTACACCAAAATCGAACTATTTGTCACACCAATATTACTGGTAACTGCCGTTATTTGTATCTGCAGAGAAGAATAATCATTATATTGTGAAAATGACCGGTGATATATCAACTCCACATTCAATTCACAGCTGGTCGTGTGACAAAGAGGCCAAAGGTGGAGGATACCAAGGAGCTCCAAGAGGCAGCAATCCAACTGTTGTACCGACACCAGAACATCTCAGGCCTGCTCTCGGAAGTCGTGGTTAGTTGACTAAGGCGTTGTGAGAATAGTACTTATTAAGTTTGGTTTCAAACTTGAAATGTGAAGTGAGATGGTTGCATTGGCATTTGCATTTGCGACAGTCTCTTGTAGTAGTAAATGTGTTTGTCCTATGGAATGCATAGGCCTTGAGTCATTTGTGTTTAAAAAATATTATCAAACAATAAATTATTTAAATTGGTCTTAACTCCCTATGCGTTCAATACCAACTACTGAGATAGAATGCCCCTGGCTGCCTACATTTATTTTCTTCCTTGAAGATTCAACGGCCTTCCGCAGACACGTGTGTGGAAAAAGCGCAGCAGAAACAGACTGTCTCAGAGTTTCTTCCCTCAGCTCTTACTGGATCACTTCTATGTGAGTTTTGACCGTTTCCCTTCATAAACAACGTTGTTTCAAGTATTGGGCCATATTGGTGGCCTTGGTTTGCACTTTGCATCATCGGATGCCACATAGCAGGAGAAAGAGTGCTTCCCTCCGGATGCCAGTAATGACATCTCCTCCTGCACTATCCCCGAATGCTCTGGCAGCATTTCTCGGAAATGGCACGTCCTAATTGTTTTCCTGTGTTTTTGTGTCTTTTGTGGGCTTGAGGTCACTCTGTATTGGATTTTCTCTGCATCTCTGCATGCTCAGTCTGTTTGTGTTTAACAATGTGTATGCAATGATTGTATTTATTTCTGTATTCTTTGTATTTATATTTCATCCCTAGTGCCTGTGTTGAAGCGGCAGGCAGACAAGCTTGGCGTGTCGGTGGTCGCTCTTTCTGTCAGGACTGTCCTGAAGAGACTGAGAATGACTTGTAATGATGACGATGATTATGAAGCTAAAGAGGGCAATGGGGTCAAGAGAGTTCTGCTCACCTCTTGTCAGCGAGTAAGTGTTGGAATGATTGGCTTGCATAGTGGACACTATGCAAAAACAATCGGGGCCACTTCATTTCGGTAGTTCCAAAGTAAATATGTGGTTCTTATGTGTGTGAACGTGATCCCTTCAGGTTCAGCTGTGTTCGCTGCTGCTCTCAGCCAGAGAGCTGCTATCTCTCGGAGCATTCTGCCCCAAGCTCTTTTGGCAGGAGTACACAAAGCATCAGGTGTGTTAATAAGCGTCAGTATGTTCTTGTGTATGTAAAAATTTTGGGTATGCTTAAAATGTTTATAGTTCGAATATGTGCAAATTGGTGTGCATAGTATGAACAGGTATAACATCATTCAAGATTTTGGAGGAAATAAATATAAATGCATCATTTAGATATTTTAATTTCATTTTTTTGTCCCCTTTAGACACAGTACAAGCTAGAGGTTGCACACCACCTTTACGCTCGGGACATCCTGAGCATCAAATACATTTTAGAGAGGTAAAGTGATCTTCACTCTACTTTTGTTAGTAAAAAAAACAACATACTGGTACACAAAGATTTCCCTTGCTGCTATCGGCTAATCGGTCATGTCAGGGTGACGAGGGTGATTATTTTTTTTTATGATATGCAGTTGTTGTTGTGTGAGGTTGCTTAAACAATCAAACTAAAATAATGCATAATACTTAAATCCTCTTAGATTCACTTAGGCTTCAGTTAAATACCACACAACTACTTTTTTGTGTAGCAGCCCAGTACCACAGATCCCTTTTGTTAAAAGCTGTGTAATTATATCATGATTTAAAAAATCAGAAACTGTATTCTATCCAATGGGTTTTATCATATAACATATTTAGTTTGTAGACTCTACCTTCCCCAAACCAGCAGAACAACATATCGGTTCATCTGTCTTGTCTCTGCAGCGATGCAGAAGCAAGGGTGTGGATGGTGGCTGGGTTAAAGTCCCTCTGTAGTAGGACATCTCCGCAGGCGCAGCAGGAAGAGGTGCAGGTGGACGAGGAGAGAGACATTCAGCAGGCAGTTCTTTCCTGTAAGAGATTTTATTTGCCTCGTCTGGCTGAGGAAAAGGCAGTTTGGGTTGCCTCTTCTGTAGTTATTTATCATTATAAACAAAAACATCAGCTCTCTTATGAGCACTCAGTCATCAACCTTTTGTCTGACTTTACATGACATAATTTAATAGATATATGTACAAGCGAGTTTCGTAAAGAAAGTATCGGTGTCTTCAGCATTAAGATTCATGACAATTAGTGTGTTATCTATTAATGTACTTTTGGTATTTAGTGTGTGAACATTGAACATAGCCTGCTTGGATTACAGTCACCAACAGCAGGAGAAGGGTTTGTTAATAGGTTGTTGTTACCGAGAAAGGTGTTTGAAAGCTTTTTACATTTCCCCCAGTGTCTGAGCTTAAACGCTAGGCTGTCAGGAAAAGATGATAAAACATTTTGTAACCTTTTTGAATCAATACCTACGTCTAGCTGACCTTGATAGTGACATGTGATACCTACAACAATGTGTGTCTTGAATCAGCCTATCAAGGCTATTGTTAAACATACATAACCTATCTATTGTTGAGGAATGGCTGACTGTGTGTTGCAGCGGTGGTGGGGGTCCTGGTGGGGAGTGGCTTTGAGGAGAACAAGGGCCCGGCGGGACCCAGCAGGAGGACCTCAGTCACCTGCTGCTCTATACTGGACCACATGCTCTGTTGTGAGTCAGGCTTTCCTCCCAGCTATGCTAGTCGTGATTGATTCTTCAAACAACTTTCCTTTTTCTAAAAAAAGAATATATACAAGTGGACGCCTATTAGAATTCCCCTAACCATGATGCATAATGCTGTCTGGCAATAATGGACAGCATAATGGATGCCTCTATCCCTCACTCTCACTCACTAAGGGCTCCTAGACAGCTTGGATATGTTGCAAGGCCAGCCATGCGGTGAGGCAGCACTGGAGAATTGGTGAGTGCTCAGCCTTACTATGGAGACATAGTGCGTTGGTCCTACTCAGTAGAACCACTGTGCGAAAAAGGTACTACAAGATAGACCCACCATGGAGCATAACAATCCTTATCATAATGGTAATGATGGTCTCTTCTGGTCTCTAATTTCAAAAAGTATGTCTCTTTTTTGTCTCCCTCCTGCACAGGGTCCAGCTGCTGGATGCGTCTCTTTGTGGCACCTCAGCGTCGCCAGAAGCCCTGCGCCGCTTCTTCATGCACAGCCTCACACAGACACTCACCTACAAACCTCGCCTTAAAGGTTGACCACCAGCGACCTGTCCCACTGGAACACTCCATACACTCCAAGGCACGCCATGTCTTGAAATGTCTCCTTTGGCCTCCGTCCACAGTGTCAGATGCCATCGCCATGCAGAACGAGTGGAGCTTTACTAAAACCAGCAGGTTGCTGACTGTCCTGTTTCGTAAGGTGAAACATCTTTTCATATTGCATGTTGACCGGGCCTTGCGGTGTTGGAGGTGTGCATGTCTGCGACGCTGCATGAGAGCATGTACCCTTTGGCAACGTGCTTTGGGGAAAAAAAAACGTTTCCCTTGTCGGGTGTCTCTCACCCTCTGCCTCTGAATTCCACAGCCCCCTGTGAAAGCCTGAGTAACGGGTAAAGACTGTGCACGATTTGCTTTTCTCTCTCAGGCCACAGTTTTTTTTATTTGAAAAATAAATGTGCTGGGCGCAAGCATTGGGATTGGCACTTGAATGTGGCATGTATATAAGTGAATGTCTTCACTACTGAAAAGGTCATCTTTAGGTGCTTCATGTTTGTAGAAATAAATCCTCAAAAAGATACTTTTGAATTCTGAACTGCATTTAACCCACCACTAAATCCTCACTTAGTAGAGAATAACCGTTTGCATCATGTTGCATTTCTTTATTGTGTGTGTGTGTGTGTGTGTGTGTGTGTGTGTGTGTTGCACGCCTCATACAGCTGGCCATAGTCTTCAGTGTGGAGGACTTGCTCATTCAGCTGCAGCAGGTGTTGGAGACTCACGAAGTAAACTGGCAGAACGTCCTCAGCTTCTTGTCCACCCTGCTGGTCTTCAACCCCAATGCCCAGCCCTGCCTCAGAGGTCCCTACATAATATCATGATCATTATCGTTTAATGTAGTTGACTTCTTAGTTACGGTGTGTGTTGAATGTATTTGTTATTGGAAATGCATTTAGTAAAATCCAATGCGTTGGATTGAAGGATAAATACCCACTCTCTCTGCCGCTACCAGAAATGCTGGGCAAGTTGCTGGCTTCAGCATTTGAAAGCTATGATCTAGAGAACATGATCACAGCCTTCTTGCTGGCTCGCCAGGGGGCCCTGGAGGGCCCCAGCTTCTTCCCCTCCTACAGCGAATGGTTCAAGGTTGGTCCTACACTGACCCAAGTCCCACACAACCACTGTCCACTCCTGCCCCAGAACAGCTATATCTGCACTGATTTAGACCAAGAGCCACATGGGATTATCATTTTTTTTATGGAGTGCGTTTCGGCCCTTCATGATCTAATTTTTCTTTTGTTTTTAAATGTAACAATATACCCCTGATCACAAACAAAACCAGTGACAACAGTACATTTTACTTGAATTTACTTTTCCTCACAATTTTCTTTTAAAAACCTTTTAGAACTTTATGCTGATTGTTTAAAATTACTTTATTATCACATATCACACTTAATGTATCATTTATTTCTTCTTTATATTAGCTATCTTTTGGTGGACATAGCAGTTACCATGGGAGCAGCAAGAAATCTTTGGTGTTCCTGCTGAAGTTCCTGTCCGATCTGGTGCCCTTTGACCCCCCTCAGTACCTCAAGGTAACCCTTGTTATAACCCTACACCACTATAGCTTTAACCAACAAGATTCTAGAGGTTAACCTGTGCGTAGGTACACCGTACAAGTGATCTGATCCCTGCCACCACAATTTCCATCATCCTACTCATCTGCTCAGCTCGGATGTGCATGTTCCAATCCTTCGTGTCGTAGGTTCACCTGCTGCATCCCCCCTACACAGCAGTGAAGCACCGCAGCCTGCTGCAGGAGTACGTCTCCCTCGCTAAGACAAGGCTGGCCGACCTCAAGGTGAGCCCTGTGTACAACTAGATAAACACTCAATTATCTAGACAAATAGCTAAATACCTAGGCCCGATTCCTAATAGCATTCCTTCTGTAGGTGTCAGTGGAGGACATGAGTATGTACGAAGATGTTTCTGGGGCCACTGGAGAACCGGGGAAGGTAACAGTGACTCTTAGTGGTTGGGTTCAAATATTGCGCTTTTCTGACTACTTGAAACAATACAACTTGGTTGATACTGGGTCTTTGATGAGTGTTTGCTGGTGTATGTGGGTTACTATTTCCTTAGCACCAGTGTCAAGCCTTACAGGATGTGGAGAGGGCATTGTCTCTGTTTACAACCACAGGAAGAATCTCTGCCACAGTAATGGAGGCCAGGTATTTATGCGGCAGATTATGACCCTACATAAGTGTAAATATAAAGTACAATAAATAAAATATTATGGTCACTTATTTACACCTTGACCCAACCCGTACACCACAATGGGAGATGTAAAATGACTGAGTTAAAGATGGTTGACCGCCTCTTTCCAATCTCTGTGAACAGTATATTCCGGAGGCCGTATTTCCTCAACCGGTTTCTCCCAGCCCTGCTGACGCCACGTGTGGTGAGACACAAGCGTCTTTAGTCTGACCCGACTGCATGGAATATTAGCTTTGCAATCCATGTTTCACAGTACCTCAATTCACATATGGGATTTGGAAACAAAATAGTAAAACATAAAATGGCAAAATACATTTGAGTTAATTAATCAGGCAGTTACGGGTACAAGAGTTTGGTACTGTTCTAACTGTCCTGCTGGAGTCTTCAAAATGTTAATTCTGTGTATATGACTGTTTGCAGCTTCCTTTGAAGGCTGACCTTAAGATGACTTTCATAGATGCCCTAAAAAAGTGAGTAACAAAATGTGAAACATGCAACATCAGAAATTGTGATATATTTTATAACATCACATATCCTATTTGATTTTGATTTTGGCCAACTGAAAATCGAAGTCAAACTGTCTACACAGACGGCCCACACAGAATCCTTCGTACAACAATCAATGTTAAACATTGTTTGAATAATGTTTGTGTTGGCTTCAGAACTGAGAAGATCCCTGCCGGCCAGTACTCTTCCTATGTTGAGGCATGTCAGAGGCAGAGACAGCAGAACAGTGGGTATCTTATTTGATCTCCTTTTATGTTCTGTGTACTACTACTACTACTATGAAGCGGCAATGGTCAACTCTATATATGTATCTTTGTTTTGCTAGTTATACTTTGTTCACCCATTAACCTTAAGATAGTATTGTTAGCCAATTGGTTACATTGAACTAACTATACTTTTGTGTGTGTCTGTGTGTGTGTGCTCACATGCATGCTTGTGGAATGAAACCATACCCCTCTGCAGATAGTTGTTAACACTGATCTTGTATTATTCGTTCATTTTCTAAGACATACTTGCTTGTATATTTGTGTGTAAGGGGACTCTGAGTTGAATGTGTTTTGGGTTCCCAGAGAAAGGGACATCATGTATAGAGAAATATGACGGTGATGATAGTGATCCTCTGGATGGGTTGAATGTTCAACTGAAAGCGTTTAGGAGGCTGGTGAGAGTGGGTGAAGATGGAGGTAAGTGGAAACAGAACGCGCATATGCATGAACAAGCACAAGCTCACCCTGACCCAGACATATGGCAGACACGATCAGTCACTAAACAAAAAAGCCACACAAAATGTCGCATTAATTAGCTATACACTTTTTTTAAACCAACCGTCTAATTGTAAACGTTATCACTGTTCTGCACTTTGTTTTTAGAAAGTTGGTCTTGAAATGTGACTAGTACTACAATTTTGATTGTATGCTTCAACTCTTCTCATTCTTACTTTGGATAAAATCATCTGCTTAAAATGTACCAAATGTAAATTTACCAGTCTACTTCCTCTGGTGGTCACACCCCCTACAGAGTTCTCTGCACAGCTGGCCAGGATCTCTCACACCCTGGGCGTTATCTTCCCAGACCGGGCCAGTGGCACGGACGAACAGCGGGTCATCAAGCTTCACGTAGATGAGCCTCTGACGTGCAAGCTGCATGTCAAAGTATGCATACGGCTTGAATCACGGTTCCTTCAGTTCTCTGTTGGTGCAAGCCAGTGCAGGCTTGATGACAAATGACGAGTGATGTCATTTTGTCTGGTTGTGGGTGTTAGTTCCCATCTCACATGTTGTCTCCAATGTGTTCCCTAGGTGGTCGACAGTATCCTGAGAACCTTCTGCCAGTGTCTTTTAGATGCATCTAGTCCACCCAATAGGTAGGAGCCTACACCCTAGGGGCCTTAGGCTACACATGCACCAATGATAGTATTATTATCCACTTCATGCATTTTAGTGATCAATAAATCGGACACTCCTTGTAATATTAGATGGAGAGGGCGGTTGCATATTCTACTGAGGTCCTTTTTAAATAATCCTTATCTATAATCTCTAACATCCTTTTGGCATTATTACAGCCATCGTTAAATTGTATTTTACATTTTAAACAAATATATTTCACAAATTAACATTTACTTTTTTATTGTTAATTTACAAAGAGAACACGTAGTTTATAAAGGAATTACAAATCTAGTTGACAATGCAAGTTGCCATACAACTTCAATCCAAAAAATGATATCTGGGGGACTACATTGTCTATTTTGTGGTGGACACATGTTGAACTCGTTATTATGTTGTTTTTTTTTACATAAAGAGTTCAACCTACTTGTATCATAGTTCAACATGTCTCCTGTGCATTTCTCTAGACAAAGTCAGTGGGCAGCCCGGTATGTCGATGTCCTGCTTGGTCACACAGAGCTAGTCTCTGTCCTGATGCACAGACTCTGGGACCTGTTTCATAACAAGGTAACATGAAGCACTAGCTTTTCATTCATACACATCTGACTTTCGATGCTCAACATTTCCCTGGTCTAGTGAATTATTTCCCATATAATATATATCTTCTTCTTTTCTTTACCCCTATCTGTCCTAAGGGGTCATCGCTGACCACTTCCCATTTACTGGGTCTTGCTGCTATTGTAGTCCACCTCCATGCTTCTCGCACCCATAGTCCTCTGTTGCAGATGATGCCCATTGTGGTGTTCCGGCCACACCCGCTCACAGAGGCCCTGAGCAACGCCTTGCTCTGCAACACACAGGACAACATGCTCTTCTGTGTCAGGTGAGAGACTCGATAAGTGTGTGTGTGTGTAGCCAAAGAGTCTGACGTATCTGAATTAGTTTCAAAGACGAAAATACAAGTTAACTTATTCAATATAGTATTATTAAAGAACGTATTATCTTTGTTAAAACTAGGTTAAGATATGTATATTTTTTTTTGTTAAATTCCCTTTACATCCCAACAATTTTCAAAATCTAGTTTACTCTGGCTGTTTTCTTCATATAAACTAATCTAGCTCAGTGTTATCTAGATCAAAGGAACTTTGGCTTTGACTCCCTGAAGTACATGAACTGCGACATGCTGCCTGCAGCCGGTTTCCCGCGAGGCACCACCGCCGCGAAAGACACCACCGACCGGCAGCGGGCAGCCGGCAGCAGGCAGCGGGCGGTTCAGTCTACTACAGATTTATGTGGAAGTGGAAGAACCAGAGACGTCGGAGAACCCTAATAAGGCGTTTGTGATTCATAATATGGTCTGGAGGCGCACACAGCTTTTGGACGTGATAATATGTATTATATGATATAGATATCTATGTATTATATCATATAGATATCTATGTATTATATGATATTATTTAGATATAGAGCTCCAGGAATCCCGTGTGTTCTAGAATATTTACAGAACACGGCTAAAGGCTGTGTGCGCCTCGCCATTGCAATACATCCACTGTAAACAGAGCGCATGGTACCTTGCCTGCAAGCTGCTCAGGGCCACACCCCCACCCTCCTCCTTGACCCGCCTCTCTCCTCCTCATTTGCATCAAAGCTACAGACACCGAAACTGCGCCTTTGGGGAAAGCTCAATGTGCGACTGGCTCGTATTGGCTGTAATTCTGCACCACCAAAAAATGTTTATATAAGAGTCTTTAAAATGTAATTATTTCCGGTACATTTTTCTGGGGATTCTGTCTTGGAAGAAAGGGAAATACACAGGGAGGAACTATTCACTGTTGTGGTCTCATGTCTACCCAATAGTTAAATAGATGTAAAACTTAATATAGAAAAAAAATAGTTTTCTAAATGTCAGCAGAAAATCTAACCTCAGGCTACAATCGAAATATAACAGATTAAAAAAAAAAAATCTAATTAATTACAGGCTCTGTGATTAATTAATCTCAATTAATGCTTGCATTTTTCCGAGAAAGTATTTCAAAATAATTTAATTCAAGTAAATTATGGCAGATGAGTGATTTAATGAATAATAGACATAATGGACTTTAAAGTTCAATGTCTTTTATTTAAAACACGTCTTTCATTAACATACGGTGCATTTTAAGATCAAATTAATAACATTTCCATCTCACTCAAGATTCAATGCATCTCAATACCTTACTAAAGAGATTACAGATAACGGTGTTGCTATTTACAGTTGTTGAAACTTAAATTTTCATTTCACGGGGCCGAGCAGAGTCTTCTCGTCTGCCTCCATTTTGTTTCAACGCAAATGACGCACCAGGTCAAAGGGCACTATAGAAGCGCGATTAATCTGCGTTCATTTTTTTATTAATTTGACAGCCCTCATTTAATTGTATGTTGCCATAACTGTTATGACATACTAGATAAGTCACATAATGAATGAAAATGCAAGGTGCTGCAGGTACGATTTGTGAGGGTAAAGAGAGAGCAAAAAAAAGCGAGAGTGCAAGACTTCTCCTGCCATTTGAGTGGCTTAAAATTGGCAACGTTTTCAGAAAAAGGTGCACTGTCAAACACAAGATATTCTCAAAAACCAGCATTATATCTTTTTGGTTTCAGATTGAAGTGAAGTAATAATATTCCTCTGTCTAGAGTAGCTCATTGTCTGACAAGCACTGTTATTTCAGCTTGAAAAGTGCTACAATATGTTGAGATATCTCTTTCATTTTAAATCCATACATGAGAGGATTGAACAGAGGAGGAATCACAACATACAGAAGAGATACTATAAGACGAACAATATGCGGTATGCCAGAAGAAATTCGATTTTGAATGATTTCAAACGTAATGATAATGGTGAAGTTCAGAAATATAACAAGATGGGGGAGACACGTGTTAAGAGCTCCTCTCCTGAAATCCCTGGAGCTCCTCAGACAAATTAACAATATACTTGTGTAAGAAAACACAATAAATATTAGATGTGGAAGTATAGAAAGTACCGTTGCAAAGAGCCCATATGCATTGCTTACAGTTGAGTCCCCACACCCTGCCTTGACAAGCGAATAGTTATCACAAGTTATTCTCATCAACACAAACTTGCATAGTCCTATATTAGTTGACAAAATAATAGCAATTCCAATTTTACAACAAGGTAAACAAAAGGCCAAAAACAAAATTAATTTGACAGTTTGTGTCCTGACAAGGGAGTGGTATTGGAGTGGTCTGCATATGGATACATACCTATCAAAAGCCATCGCTGACAACAGTGTGAATTCGCAACCAGCATACACGTATACTAAAAAACTCTGTAGCCGGCAGGCAGGACGGGATATAGTTTGGGTTGCTGAAAGCAGATCTATAAGAAGTTTTGGATAGACGCTTATGCTTCCAAACAGGGCGTTCATCAGCAAAGCAGCAACAAAAGTATACATGGGTTTATGAAGGCTTTCGTGTACATAGATGACATATAAAACAACGGTATTACTGCAGATTATTAAAATGAAGAGCAGGAGAGTCATTGAGAAATATAAATATCTATATTTTGCAAGCTGTACATGCCCTCCAAGTATAAGATATGTAATGTTGTAATTACCATCCATCTGGAATCAATGTTCGAGTGCAATTAAGGTATGGTCCTTCTGTTCTTTTCTTTGCCTCAGTGCACAAAGGATATCTAAAAAAGACGTATGGAACTGTTCTAGAAATATGGGTACAGGTTGCTTCTGTTATCGAGCCCTTGAGAGCTTTTACATCAGTCTATGTTTGAAGGTTTGCTCATTTTATTGTTTTTCTAATTCTCAGGGGATCTCATTACAATCCCTCCTTCATGTCCAGTTTTAACTAAAGTGGATGGACCTAGAACTTAATCTTGCAGGATAATATATTATTGCATCATGTATACTCATGTATGTTTGTTTTTGTTTATTGTTTAAGTTCAGTTTATTTTAAAAGTAGTATTTTATACGCTCAATGATATGCCTTCGTTATATGATCAGCTCATATTTTATTTCTTTGTACAGCATACACAAAACACATGTTGGTTTTAAAAAATATCAAATCCATATAATAATAATAATAATAATAATAATACATCAAATTTATGTCGCGCTTTTCGAAATGCTCAGACGCTTCACAATAGCAGCTAAATCGTACTAATTAAAATAACAAAACAAAAACTGCAAGCAGTTATGCAGGGGTCCAAGAAATGTGCATTTCGCCGGCACAACGCGAAGCATGTGTTCAAAACAAATGGGCACGGCGTGTGCCAAAAGATGCAGCTGACTCCAGTGAATCTGTGGATATAAAAGTTTTGACTGTGGGAGATTCGGTGTGGGAGTTATAGCCCAAAACGCGTTTTCAGAACATTCCATTGGCAAATTAGGAGACACACAATGTCGTAGTTTTTTGGCGCCGCCTTGTGGCGAAATTTTACGAAGACAAACAAACAAATCAGAAAGTTTAAAAGTTAAAAGCAAGGGTTAAAAGTGTGTTTTGAGGGCTGTTTTAAATGCTGAGTGTTGACATTGTGGATGTCGTTGTGGGGAGGGCATCCCAGAGGGGGGGGGGGGGGGCTGCAGCAAAGGCTCTGTCTCCCCAGGACCGGAGATTGGTCCCGATGGGGTGGAGAAGGTTGAAATCAGCGGACTTGAGACAACGGGCAGGGTTATGGCGTGGAGAAGGTTAGGGAGGTAGGGAGGGGCCAGGTTGTTGAGGGCTTTACGGTGAGGAGTAGTATTTTGAAATCAATCCGGTATTTGACGGGAAGCCAGTGGAGGTAGTGGAGTTCAGGGGTGTGGTCTGAGTGGCGGGACGAAGTGAGCGTATGGGCTGCAGTGTTTTTAACATATTGCAGTTTATTAAGTAAGTGTTTTGATGATCCGTATAGGATGGAGATACAGTAATCA
This sequence comes from Gadus morhua, assembly GCF_902167405.1. Taxonomy (NCBI): domain Eukaryota; kingdom Metazoa; phylum Chordata; class Actinopteri; order Gadiformes; family Gadidae; genus Gadus; species Gadus morhua. The sequence goes on from NC_044056.1 coordinate 18,042,706, forward strand.
AGGTGGGATGAAATTAATGCGTAGACCAGAGTTACGGCGGCTGAGAGTGATAGGGAAGGACGGAGACCAGTGATGAGGTGGAAGAAGGCTGTTTTTGTAATCGGGTTCATACGGGGGAGGAATGAGAGGGTGGGGTCAAGGATGATACCTAGGTTGTGGAGGGGGGGACAATTATACCCTCAATATCTTGGGAGAGGTCCTGGGTGGAGCGGGGGAGAGATTTATTGCAGTTTAGTTGGAGGAAGTTTTGTTGCAGCCAAGTTTTGACATCGGTGAGGCAGGTGGTGGGGGTGCAATGGGTTGCTGCAGAGATGGTCTTGGTGGTGAGGTAGATCTGAGTGTCATCGGCGTAGCAGTGAAAACGGAGGCCATGTTGGCGGACGATTCGACCAAGTGGGAGAATGTAGATAATTAAAAGTCGGGGATGGAGTACTGAAGGCTTGGGGATACCATGAGGGCCTGGGGAGGTAGGTCATTTGCAGTTGAATTGAAGTGACGTATTTCAGAGAGATAGAAAATGAACCAGGTGAGAGCAGTGCCAGTGGTGCCAAGTGAGGACTGGAGGAAGGAGATGAGGATGGAGTGGTTGATGGTATCGAAGGCGGCTTAGAGGTCAAGGAGGATGAGGATGGAGAGGGAACCAGAGTCCGCAGAGAGACGAATGTCATTTGTGACCTTTTTAAAAGAAATGTTTCCGTGGTGTGGCTGGAGCAGAAGCCGGATTGAAAAGGTCCGTATAGGTTATTGTCGTCGAGGTGTGATTTTAACTGGGAGGCAACGGTTCCTCTAAAATTGTTCGAGAGGAAGGGGAGATTGGAGATGGGTCGGATATTGCTCAGTGTTTCAGGGTCAAGTGCAGGTTTTTTTAGTTGGGGGTGACGGCAGCGAGTTTGAGGGCGGGGGGGACGGGAACCGAAAGGAGTTTATAGCTGAGGTGATCAGGGGAAAGAGTAAGGGGAGACAGGCCATGGCTAGGGTTGAGGGCATGGGATCCAGGTTGCAGGTAGAGATTTACATGCCAGTGAGTATGGCAGGTAGGTCTGCTGGGGTGATTTCAGTGAATGAGGAGACTGGGTGAATGACAGGAGGGGGTGGTGGAGGTCGGAGAAGAGACAGTGGAGGTGGAGGAGGTCAGTTGGCCGTGTATAATGTCAATTTTTCTTTGGATGTGTGAGAGGAATAAGATCCATTTACTGACATTGAAGGAGTTGGAGATGGTGTCCATAGGTTTAAGAAGTTTATTTATGGTGGAAAACAGAGTCTTGGGGTTGTTGATCCTGATTGTATGACGGAGGAGTAGTAGGAGGAGCATGCACTGTTGAGGGCGTTTTTGTATAGCTGTTGGTGTTGTTTGTAGGCATCTTTGTGGATAGTGAGACCAGTTCTATTGGTTAGCCGTTTGAGTTGGCGGACCTTGGATTTGAGGTGATGAAAATGATCAGTGTACCAGGGGGTGGAGTGAGTGAAAGAGACAATCTTAGTTTTAATTGGAGTGAGCTGACTGAGCCAGGATGAGAGTTTCATTAAATATTGCAACCAGGTCAAAAGGGGAGGTGTTCTGGAAGAGGGCGGAGTCAGGGATGGTGTCGGCCAAGAGGGAGAAAAGACCAGAGGGATTGATGGATTTGAGATTCCGGAAAGTTATAGAGCGCTTTTGCTTGGCTTGTGGTGTGGGGATGAGAATGTCCATGGTGATAGCCAGGTGGTCAGAGATAGTGACATTGGAGCTGGACAGATTGCTGATTATGATGCCGGTGATGCAGACAAGGTCCAGTGTGTGTCCTTTTTTATGGATTGTAAAATCCACATTTTGGGTGAAGTTGAAGATGATTATGATGTCCAGAAGTTCTTCAGAGGTTTTGGAGTCGAGTCGACATGTATGTTGAAGTCACAGACTAGCAAAATGGATGGAGTGATGGCACAGAGTTTCGGCAGGTCAGATAAGAAAGCTGAGTTAGGTTTGGGGGGGGGGGGGCGATAAATGACTGCAGCAACCAGGGGTTTGGGTCCAGACAGTTTAAAAACAATGTGTTCAAATTAGGGGGGGGGGCGGGATGGAGATTGTACTTGTAGTGATGCTTTGTCTGAAAAATGTGTCTGTTCCACCACCAGGGCCACGGAGGCGTGGCTTATCAATATATGCATATCCCGGGGGTGTGGTCTGATTTAGTGAAAAATATTCCTTTGCTTTTTGCCATGTCTCAGTTATGCAGAGTCCAGGCTATTGTCAGTAATGAATTCACTGAGTATGAGGCCCTTGCTGGTTAGGGATTGTGTGCTGTTTAGGGAGTCTCTGTGGCTGATGATGGTTTGTATAGGGAGAATTTCTGGTGCGAGTGTCAGTGACAGATGTGGCCGGCAGGGGGAACTGACGGGGGGAACAGTGCTGAGGTGAAGATGTTCCAGGGAGAATGGGGTAAACAGTCATGATGCACGTGTTGTTGATCAGATTGAACACTGTGCTGTAGGTTAGCTGCTAGCATTTGGTTACCCCGTCAGTTTTGGTGAATACCGTCTGGCCTGAAGAAATCAGAACGGTCCCAAAACAGATTGAAATGATCAATGAAACCAAATTTTTCTGTGCTGGTGGACTGAATCCAGGTGTCAAGGCTTAGGAGTCTGCTAAAATGCCCCACACCACAGCCTAGAGAGGGGATGGGACCAGAAATGTAGATGCTCTTCTCACAGGAGCTTATGAAATTAAAACGATTTTTAGAATCATTTGATGAGCTCTGTCTGCTGACGAGCTGTGTCGCAGTTCCGACATGGACAATCACACGTCTAACTGACGACGGGTGGTGAGCGCAGTAGCCCCGGAAGTTTACTAGTGATCCAGTTAAATCCACAAACCTCAGGATTTTAAAGATTTAATTGACTTTGAAATGTCCGAACAAAACAAAAAAAAATTGAAAATTCCCAATAGAAATGTGAGGATTTTTAAAATCTTTAACTGTTGGGCACATGTGACAACAAGGCCCGTAATTAACAGGCCTCTCAGAATTACTCCTAGGAATTGCACTAAAGTTAACCTATCACTAAAGGTACTCACAGCTCAAAGTAGGACTTGGGAGTGAGTGACCATCGCTCCGTTACCTGATGTTAGCGAAGAGTAGGATCCGGCTTTTAGGAGTGGAAGACGTTACAATTTTAAAACCATATCAGCTGTAAATTAAAAGTATATATTATATATATTCCTGAGAAACAATTACAATTTGACTGTAGGCAGGGTCAAAATAGCTAAACTTGTCAGAATGTCGGTTAACCCTTGGCAATGCTAATGTATGCATCTTTAACATTGGAAAAGAAAAGTTTTAACTGAAAAATGATGAGAAATACAAAAAAAATAAGCAAAAAGCTGTGCCGATTGAAACACACTCTCTATTCTTGCTCTAGCGAACTTCTACAGGCAGACCAGCAGACAGACAGACAGTCAGAGGAAACGAGACTGGGTGAGGAAGATTTCTGAGAAGGTTGTAGATTGGCTATTGCAGATCAGATGCTGTGGGACATTTGTATATTTGGCAGACCTGTCAAATCGCTTTGTAGGAGGAAGGAAATGACTGATCATTTTAGCAACTTTTGGTCTATAAATGACAAAGTGAAAAATACATAAGAGTTTACAACATCATTATTGACTAAAAAGATCTAACTTAAGTATTTTAATACACTTGTATTTTCATATACTTTAAACAGTATGCAGTTATTATGTTGAGTGACAGTTCAAAAGAATAATCAAAGAAAAATCGAATGCACACAAAGCCCATTGTTTTATCAAACATATACTATGTGTATTTGAATGTATATTAACATATCTGACCTGTAATAAGGAAATTAGATAAGTCTTATAATAAATGACAATTCTTCAAGGTGCTGTAGGTAAGATTGAAGAGTTAAGTCCCGTCCTGTCCTAATAGTCCTCTTTCTTGTAGCCTGTTGTCTGTCAAACACTGTTATTTCAGCTTGAATAGTGCTTTAAGACATTGAGATATCGCTTGCATTTTAAGTCCATAAATTAGCGGATTGAAGAGAGGAGGAATCACAACACCCAGGAGAGACACTATAAGACGAATAATATGCGGTATGCTAGCAGGAATACGATTTTGAATGACTTCAAACATAGCAATTATGGTGAAGTTCAGAAATATAAATAGGTGGGGGAGACACGTGTTAAGAGCTCCTCTCCTAAAATCCCTGGAGCTCCTCAGACAAATAGACAATATTCTTGTGTAAGAAAACGCAATAAATATTACATGTGGAAGTATAGAAAGTACCATTACAGTAAGCCCATATGCATTGCTTACTGTTGAGTCCCCACACCCCGCTTTGACAAGGGAATAGATATCACAAGTAATTCTCATCAACACAAACTTGCATAGACCTATATTAGCTGACAAAATAGTAGCAATTCCAATTTTACAACAAGGTAAACAAAAGGCCAAAAACAAAATTAATTTGACAGTTTGTGTCTTGACAAGGGAGTGGTATTGGAGAGGTCTGCATATGGATATATACCTATCAAAAGCCATCGCTGATAACAGTGTGAATTCAATAGCCCCATACACGTAAAATAAAAAACTCTGTAGGCGGCAGGCAGGACGGGATATAGTTTGGGTTGCTGACAGCAGATCTATAAGAAGTTTTGGATAGATGCTTATGCTTCCAAACAGGGCGTTCATCAGCAAAGCAGCAATAAAAGCATACATGGGTTTATGAAGGCTTTCGTGTGCATAGATGACATATAAAACAACGGTATTACTGCAGATTATTAAAATGAAGAGCAGGAGTGACATTGAGAAATATAAATATCTATATTTTGCAAGCTGTACATGCCCTCCAAGTATAAGATATGTATTGTTGTAATTAACATCCATCTGGAATCAATGTTCAAGTGCAATTAAGGTATGGTCCTTCTGTTCTTTTCTTTGCCTCAGTGCACAAAGGATATCTAAAAAAAACATGGAACTGTTCTAGAAATATGGTTACAGGTTGCTTCTGTTATCAAGCCCTTGAGAGCTTTTACAGCAGTCTGTCTGACGGTTTGCTCATTTTATTGTTTTTCTAATTCTCAGGGGATCTCATTACAATCCCTCCTTCATGTCCAGTTTTAACTAAAGAGGATGGACCTAGATCTTAATCTTGCAGGATAATATATTATTGTATCATGTATACTCATGTATGTTTGTTTTAGTTTATTGTTTAATTTCAATTTAAAAAGTAGTATTTTATGCGCTCAATGATAGGCATTCGTTATATGATTAGCTCATATATTACTTATTTTTACAGCATACACAAATACATGTAGGTTGTAAAAAATATTAAATCCAAGTAATAATATTAATAATAATGATACATCAAATTTATGTTGCGCTTTTCCAAATGCTAAAAGACGCTTCACAATAGCAGCTAAATCATACTTATCAAAATAACAAAACAAAAACAAACAAACAAATCAGAAAGTTTAAAAGTTAAAAGCAAGGGTGAAATGGTGTGTTTTGAGGGCTGTTTTAAATGTTGACAGAGTGTTGACATTGTGGATGTCGTTGGGGAGGGCATCCCAGAGGGGGGGGGGGGGGGGGGGGGGGGGGGCTGCAGCAAAGGCTCTCTCTCCCCAGGACCGGAGATTGGTCCCAATGGGGTGGAGAAGGTTGAAATCAGCGGACTTGAGACAACGGGCAGGGTTATGGCGTGGAGAAGGTTAGGGAGGTAGGGAGGGGCCAGGTTGTTGAGGGCTTTACGGTGAGGAGTAGTATTTTGAAATCAATCCGGTATTTGACGGGAAGCCAGTGGAGGTAGTGGAGTTCAGGGGTGTGGTCTGAGTGGCGGGACGAAGTGAGCGTATGGGCTGCAGTGTTTTTAACATATTGCAGTTTATTAAGTAAGTGTTTTGATGATCCGTATAGGATGGAGATACAGTAATCAAGGCGGGAGGAAATTAATGCACTCTCAGCTGCCGACCAGAGTTTCGGCGGCTGAGAGTGATGGGGAAGGACGGAGACGAGTGATGAGGTGGAAGAAGGCTGTTTTTGTAATCTGGTTTATATGGGTGAGGAATGAGAGGGTGGGGTCAAGGATGATACCTAGGTTGTGGAGGGGGGGACAATTATACCCTCAATATCTTGGGAGAGGTCCTGGGTGGAGCGGGGGAGAGATTTATTGCAGTTTAGTCGGAGGAAGTTGTGTTGCAGTCACGTTTTAACATCGGTGAGGCAGGTGGTGGGGATGCAATGGGTTGCTGCAGAGATGGTCTTGGTGGTGAGGTAGATCTGAGTGTCATCGGCGTAGCAGTGAAAACGGAGGCCATGTTGCCGAAGGATTGGACTAAGTGGGAGAATGTAAAAGTAGGGGATGGAGTACAGCAGCCTTGGGGATACCATGAGGGCCTGGGGAGGTAGGGTATTTGCAGTTGAATTGAATTGGCGTATGTCAGAGAGATAGGAAATGAACCAGTTGAGAGCGGTTCCAGTGCTGCCAAGTGAGGACTGGAGGAGGGAGATGAGGATGGAGTGGTTGATGGTATCAAAGGCGGCGTAGAGGTCAAGAAGGATGAGGATGGAGAGGGAACCAGTGTCGGCAGAGAGAAGAATGTCATTTGTGACCTTTTTAAAAGAGCTGTTTCCGTGGTATGTCTGGAGCGGAAGCCGGATTGAAAAGGCCCGTAGAGGTTATTGTCGTCGAGTTGTGATTTTAACTGGGAGGCAACGGTTCTTTATATAATTGTTCGAGAGGAAGGGGAGATTGGAGATGGGTCGGAAATTGCTCAGTGTTTCAGGGTCAAGTCCAGGTTTTTTTAGTAGGGGTTGACAGCAGCAAGTTTGAGGGCGGGGGGGACAAGAACCGAGAGGAGTTTATAGCTGAGGTGATCAGGGGAAAGAGTAAAGGGAGACAGGCCATGGCTAGGGTTGAGGGCCTGGGATGCAGGTAGAGATTTACATGCCAGTGAGTATGGCAGGTAGGTCTGCTTGGGTGATTTCAGTGAATGAGGAGACTGGGTGAATGGCAGGAGGGGGTGGTGGAGGTCGGAGAAGAGACAGTGGAGGTGGAGGAGGTCAGTTGGCCGTGTATAATGTCAATTTTTCTTTGCATGTGTGAGAGGAATAAGATCCATTTATTGACATTGAAGGAATTGGAGATGGTGTCCATAGGTTTAAGAAGTTTATTCATGGTGGAAAACAGAGTCTTGGGGTTCTTGCTGCCTGATTGTTTGACGGAGGAGTAGTAGGAGGAACATGCACCGTTGAGGGCGTCTCTGTAGAGCTGTTGGTGTTGTTTGTAGGCATCGCATTTGTGGATAGCAGACCAGTTCTATTGGTTAGCCGTTTGAGTTGGCGACCCTTGGATTTGAGGTGATGAAAATGATCAGTGTACCAGTGGGTGGAGTGAGTGAAAGAGACAATCTTAGTTTTGATTGGAGTGAGCTGATTGAGGCAGGAGGAGAGTTTCATTAAATATTGCGACCAGGTCAAAAGGGGAGGCGTTGTGGAAGTGGGTGTAGTCAAGGATGGTGTCGGCCAAGAGGGAGGAAAGAACGGACGGATTGATGGATTTGAGATTCCTGAAAGTTATAGAGCGCTTTTGCTTGACTTGTGGTGTGGGGATGAGAATGTCCATGGTGATAGCCAGGTGGTCAGAGATTGTGACATCGGAGCTGGACAGATTGCTGATTGTGATTCCGGTGATGCAGACAAGGTCCAGTGTGTGTCCTTTTGTAGGGATTGTAAAATCCACATTTTTGTTGAAGATGATTATGTCGAAATGTTCTTCAGAGGTTTTGGAGTCTAGTCGAAATTAGGGATGGGCGATATGGCCTAAAATCCATATTGCGATATACATTGCAACCTATTGCGATAACGATATATGTCACGATATATAAATCATAATATAACCATTTCAGAACAGGTTACATAGACTCTAAGGAAAGCCAAACTGCTAAATGTATAAAACAAAAGAAGAAAGAAACTTAGTATATATCGTTTTGAGAACATTTATTGTGCAAAACTGTAATCATACAACATAATGTTGTAGCTGCAGAGACTTTAACAAAGAAAAAAATCTTCTGTGTAATGACGTATACTTCTCTTAATGAAATTAAAACTGTTGGTGTCTTGTTAATAAAGAAACGGATACTGTGAATTAGGGAAATACGTCCAGTATTAGGCATGGCTATTTTAAATAAAGAAAAATCTTCTAAGTGTGTGCACAGATACTTGATATTAAAACATAAAAGGGCAAAATGAACGTATACAATTTTGAAATGAACATGAAATGAGCGCAATCACCAGCTCCTTCGTTTAGCTTTCAGCCATATTTACTTAGATGACGATGATGCGTTGAAGCCGGTTGCAGCTCTGGCTCTTTAAATTTCGCGGGTAGCGGATGATGCGTTGAAGCCGGTTGCAGCTCGTGGCTCTTTAAATTTTGCGGGTAGCGGATGATGCGTTGCAGCCGGTTGCAGCTCGTGGCTCTTTAAATTTCGCGGGTCGCGGATGATGCGATGCAGCTGGTTGCAGCTCGTGGCTCTTTTTAAATTTTGCGGGTCGCGGACGATGCGTTGCAGACGGTTGCAGCTCGTGGCTCTTTATATTTCGCGGGTCATGGATAGATCGCGTCAAACATTCATTATCGCGATTGAGCAATATAACTAAAATCTCTATCGTAGGCCATTTTTTATCGTTTATTACGTATATCGTTTATATCGCGCATTCCTAGTCGAAATGTATGTTGAAGTCACAGAGTAGCAGAATGGATGGAGTGATGGCACAGAGTTTAGACAGGTCAGATAAGAAAGCTAAGTTAGGTTTGGGGGGGGGCGATAAATTACTGTAGCAACCAGGGGTTTGGGTCCAGACAGTTTAAAAACAATGTCTTCAAATTATGGGGGGGCCGGGATGGAGATTGTACTTGTAGTGATGCTTTGTCTGAAAAATTGTCTGTTTGACCACCAGGACCACGGAGGCGTGGCTTATCTATGTATGCATATCCAGGGGGTGTGGTCTGATTTAGTGAAAAATATTCCTGTGGTTTTTGCCATGTCTCAGTTATGCAGAGAGTCCAGGCTATTGTCAGTAATGAATTCACTGAGTATAAGGCCCTTGCTGGGAGAATTTCTGGTGCGAGTATCAGTGACAGATGTGTCCGGCAGGGGGAACTGACAGGGGGAACAGTGCTCTGAGTGGGCAGAGGTGAAGATGGATGTTCCAGGGAGAATGGGGTAAACAGTCATGATGCACGTGTTGTTGATCAGATTGAACAGTGTGCTGCAGGTTAGCTGCTAGCATTTGGTTACCCCGTCAGTTTTGGTGCATACCGTCTGGCCTGAAGAAATCAGAACGGTCCCAAAACAGATTGAAATTATCAATGAAACCAAATTTTAGAGCTGTGCAGGTGGACTGAATCCAGGTGTCGAGGCTTAGGAGTCTGCTAAAATGCCCCACACCACAGCCTAGAGAGGGGATGGGACCAGAAATGTAGATGCTCTTCTCACAGGAGCTTATGAAATTAAAACGATTTTTAAAATCTTTTGATGAGCTCTGTCTGCTGACGAGCTGTGTCGCAGTTCCGACATGGACAATCACACGTCTAACTGAGGACGGGAGTGAGCGCAGTAGCCCAGGAAGTTTACTAGTGATCCAGTTAAATCCACAAACCTCATGATTTTAAAGATTTAATTGACTTTGAAATGTCCGAACAAAACAAAAAAAAAAATGAAAATTCCCAATAGAAATGTGAGGATTTTTCAAACCTTTAACTGTTGGGCACATGTGACAACAAGACCCGTAATTAACAGGCCTCTCAGAATTAATCCTAGGAATTGCACTAAAGGTAACCTATCACTAAAGGTACTCGCAGCTCAAAGTAGGACTTGGGAGTGAGTGACCATCGCTCCGTTACCTGATGTTAGAGAAGAGTAGGATCTGGCTTTTAGGAGTGGAAGACGTTACAATTTTACAACCATATCAGCTATATATATATTCGTATGTCACAAAGTACATCTCAATACTGTTAAATGACTAAGCTTGTGTCCTCTAGCCATGTCAGTGCTTCGCTGTTCAGGGTAGACAGTGCCTGGGGACCAGGGCACTGGTACTTGGTGCAGTCGTTTATGATGTGATCAGCCGTTTGCTCTGGGGCTCCACAGGGGCAGTCAGGGGCATCACAAAGGTTCATCCTTTGCATGTTGGCTCTTGAACCGTCCATGTCCTGTCCGGCATCTGTTAAGTCGTACCCAGGATTTTCGGTTGAGGTTGTGTCCTGCAGGCCTTGTGGACGGTGTTTCGATGTAGCCATGTAGCTTGGTGTTGGCTTGGCCCCACTGTTAGGTCCATTGTGTGATGGTCCAGGACCCAGGTGGCTGGCCATTTGCCTCATGCAGCAGGCCCCGGAATCTTGCAGAGATTGGTTCCCTCAACGGTAGGCGTGGTGGTGGGTCGTTTGAGTTGATGTCGTGGTGGAGTAGGTGGCTGGCTCTGCGTTGAGCTCTCTGTGCAAGGTTAAGGCAGGCTGCTTCACGACGGATTGCTGGTGGTGGGATTCCGCTGAGGATTGGTAAGTATGAGGTTGGTGTAGATTTTATGCATCCTGAAACTATCCGCATGCTGTGGTTGAGGGCTGTGTCAAGCTTGGAGGTGTGAGTGGATTTGCACCAAATAGGTGCACAGTATTCTGCTGTTGAGTAGTCCAGTGCTAGAGTAGCAGTCCGGAGTACAGGGAAACTTGCTCCCCACGAGGTTCCACAGAGACGGTGAATGAGGCAGTTTCTTGCTTCCACCTTGGCTCTGACTTGCTGGAGGTGTTGTTTATAGGTTAGGGTTCTATCCAGAGTAACACCCAAGTATATTGGTGACTTTTCAAATGGGATGGTGTTTCCTGCACATTTGACTTCTAGTTGGATGTTGGCTAGTCGGTTGGCAAGATGGAAGGTGCTGCTGACAGTTTTGGTTTCATTCATTTTCAGTCGCCAGTTGATAAAGTATTTGTTCAGATTAGTAAGATCATCAGTTAAGGTGTCATTTAGTGAGCTAAAGGAAGTTCCGGTAGTTAGGAGTGCGATGTCGTCTGCATGGGTGTATTTTTTGCTGCTTGTTTTTGGTAAATCCGAGGTATAGATGTTGAAGCAGATTGGAGCTAGAACAGATCCCTGGGGCACGCCATTCTTTAGCATTTTCTTTTTGGTTTTTTGATGGTCGATGTGCAGTGTGAAGCTTCTGTTTGTCGTCATCTGCATGATAAGTTTTACTATGTGTTTGCTTGGTATTGTTTGTAGCAGCTTCAAGGCAAGGCCACGATGCCATATGGTGTCATATGCAGCACTCAGGTCTACAAATACTGCACCAGCCTTTTCTTTGCATTGAAATGCAGTTGTGATATCCTCAGTAAGTCGGGCAACTTGGTCAGTGGTCGAGTAGCCTTTTCTGAAACCGGCTTGTTCCTTAGGGAGGTTCTCATCAACGGTGTCATAGATGCGGTTGAGGATCAGTCTTTCAAGGAGTTTGAAGCTGATGCAGAGTAGGCTAATTGGTCGGTAGCTTTTTGGATCTTCAGCTGGTTTGTTTGGTTTGAGTATGGCAACTATTTTGGCGGTGCGCCAGATCTTTGGGATCTTCACTGTCCTGAGACACGTGTTGAAAAAGTTCTTCAGCCATAGTAGGGTCAGTTCTGGGAGGTGTTGGAAGAATTCTGGGTGTAGGGAGTCTGGTCCTGGAGCTTTGTTTTGTTTGAGTGTGGCAATGGCTGCTTTGACCTCAGCCATGGAGAAGTCAGAGCACAGATCTTGGTCAGCTGATGGTGCGTTCCATGCTTCTTTCAAGTGTCTATTGATCTTGAAGGTAAAGTCTTTGTTTGGTGTATTGAACTTCCCATTATTTATCAGGTTGTTAGCTATGTCATTGGCCTTAACTGGAGCTTGTGAGGTGAAAGGTTTGACATTTCCAATTAGCCTGTTCAGTTTGCTCCACGCTTGTCTACTGGAGTGTGTGAAGTTAATATCTTCAGTTTCTTCTATCCATTTCTCTCTGCGTCGGTTGTCAAGATGGTTGAGGAGAGCGGTGGCAGCTTCTTGGGATTCCTCGTAGGAGGTTGCATTGTCATGGAGAAGAGCATATGTTTCACATTCTTCATCCCAGCCAGGAACATATACTCTGCGGTGGCCACGAGGTATGCTTGCTTTTGCTGCGTTTATGATGGAGTTGCTAAAGTGCTTGTAGGTAGTATCTTGGTCTTGTTCTGCTAGGTCTAGTGGGGGGTGTTTTTTAAGTTCTTCTCTGAAAATGTCCCAGTTTGCTTTTTTGAAATTCCATCTAGACTGTGGCATTGATGTAGTTGGAGTTACAAGAGCTGGGTGGGTGATGAGAGAAGGTCTATGCTGTGAGCGTGGGAACTTACTGATAACAGTACGCTGTGCTGTAGAGCGATCTTGGGAGCTGCAGAAGGCCAGGTCAGGGTTGGTGCCGGTTTGCCATCGGCCAGAGGTAAAGGAGCATGGTTGTTTGCTGTCGTAGAGGAGTGTTTAGTTGTTGGTGGATGCCCAGTTTGCAAGTGCTTCTCCGTCTGGTGTTGTGTATTTGTAACCCCATTGTTCGTTTTGGCAGTTAAAGTCGCCAGAGTAGATAACAGGATGGTCGTAGACCGGCAGGTTGGAGAAACTTGTTTTTGGTGGTTTGTATACATTTACCACTGTGGTATCTCCGATTGATACAGCAATCCATTGTTGATCGCTGCTATGCGAGGAATCCAGTATGGAGTAGGTGTGTCCATTTTTCACTAGCGTGGCTATTCCATGATGTTGAGAGTGAATTGAAGCTGCAAGGTGGTAGCCGTAGATCTTAATCTCCTTGTCCTCCTTAGTTCTGGGTTTCTTGTAGAAGGAGGACTTGGGCTGAGTGCTTTGTAGCAAGGCGTTCAATCACTTCACATTTGGAACGTGTAAGTCCTTCAACGTTGAGCTGTAGGATACAGGGGCCCGTAGTCTCTTGAAAGATTCTATGGCTGGGTTGCATAGTCATTGCAGGTACGAGATGTCGGGACTGGTTTATGAGCAGTTAGCCGTCAGAGATGTTGTCCAGAGACGTTGTCCAGGGAACACCACGTGGAGGTAGCTCTATCGTTCCCCGATTTTTATAATTAACACCATATCAGCTGTTAATTAAAAGTTTTAAGACATTATTGTGGTATTTCTAACCAGAAAATTACAGTACCGGTATATAGCGTTCAGATTCATTAGCCATTGCGTCTCTGAAAAGGTTAAGGTCTACATAAAGAGCTTCACAAGGTGGTGAACCATAAAAAATAATGTCACGCCATAGACCCTAATGTGACGCTCCGCAGTAGTAACGGGAAGAACTCTCTTACAATATCCAGACATGTGCTACTATTAGGGCTGCAACAACGAATCGATAAAATCGATTACTAAATGCGTTTGCAACAAATTTGGTCGTTGATTCGTTGTGTCGCGTGATTAATAAGTTACTCATAGGCGCAGCACTGTTTACAGCCAGCCGCCGACAGGTTGGTTCACGGTTCATGGCCGCGCACAGCGAGCTTTAGTGTGAGCGACCACAGCTTGTATTTTGGTCATATCTTAAAACTGGACTGTAGGCCTACATAAAAGGGTTGTACCTTCACTGTCTTTGGGTTAAGACCCATTCGCCCACCGGTGGGCGATTTGTGTTTGTTGACCACATGTTCCCACTACGCAGCGACATAACCCGCTTCAACTTTCATCATTACAGACATTCTATACATCGTTAGAAAGGGTAGAATCTCCACAATTTCTTCATCCGGTTTTTTTTTTTTATAAATCATGAGCACAAAACCATAAATATTGATATTAACCAGCATGGTAAACCGGAAATGCCAATAAAACAGAGAGACTCCCTACCTTTGAAGCAATCCGAGAACCGTAATATGTGTCCATTCCTCAATTATTTATATTCCAAATGTCCGTGAGAATCCACTGATCAAAAGCATCCACATGGTTTTTCATAAAATTATTCCAGCTTGTGAATATTGTCGTGTAAAGTCCATTTGTTTACCATCTCCAAACTTTGTTCGTCAACTAACATCCAGCTTTTCGAAGCCGCATGGATATTTTCTCTACCTCCAGTATGGAGTTGTTGGGTATGCTTGTTTTCATCACTTTGCTGGCTACAAAATGAAAGTGTCCCCGTCTTTTTCTGTTCAGTTTTCACCCCGGTACAGCCCGTGAAGTAGATGGAGCGCTCCCAGTTCGAAGGGCCAATGGGCTTTGTTTACTTTGTTACGCGGCTTTAGTATAGGGACAGCGTATTGGCTATTGATATATCAGTCACTTGGGCTTCTAGCCAATGAGTTTACCTTTCCAACGCTACCAGGCGTGTCCAGGTGTGACACGTATGAGCCGAGATATACAGCTGCGTCATCACGGCAGACAACTCGCTTTGCGCATGACAGAGCCTCCAGCGGACCAGGACGCACGCCGCACACATTGATCACATTGATTTCGCCGTTTACAATGGCGAAATCAACGAAGAAAACGAAATATTACACACATGAAGAAGCCCTCGCTTTGATTTTGGCTTCATCCGAGGACAGCGAAGACAGCCAATATGATTCTGAGATAGAGGAGATGTTCAAGCAACAATTGGACGACGTCTTAGATCGGTGAGTGACGCCATCTATGTGTATTTTTGTGCGTGGGTTTTTATGCTTACAGTGAACAATGCAGTATAGTTATATAGTATACATTATATATATAAATGAAAAAATGACAGAAATGATATAAATGAAATGTTTATTTGTTTTCTATGTAAATAACACCCCATTGAATTGCATTTATATATTTCTTCATTATATTTGGTGACATTTGTGCATTGCATTGTGTTTGTAGGTCAATGTCTGAGGACAGTGATGCGGATTGGGAGCCGCAAAGCCAGACAGGCAGACCCCCGGCCCCCACTCCTACTGAAGGTGGTCGTGAGAGATCCGGTAGTGTCTCATCACATGACAATATCTCAATATGGCCATATCAAATGAATGTGTGAAAAAATTATGTTTTGAATCATGGAGAAAGGTTTTATAGTCACCAAAATGCTTCAGTAATGTTTCCAGTGTCACAGAAGTGAGTAAATGCATTTGGCACAATTTGGCCATTTTGGAGACATTTTGGAGAGGTTTGGGCCGCCAGTGACCACACACCATAAAAACTCCATTAACTCCCAAAGCTTTAGGCCTAGAACTCCAAATTTTTTTCCAGGTGTAGTTGGCATGATGTAGAAGGTATTTGGCATATTGCCATATGCCTTACATAAAGCACATCCTAGTTATTGTAGTTCAAATATGACCCATTATTTTCGAAGACAAAAAAATTGCTTTAGAGCCATGTCTGAACTGATGTCATTTAGGTTGTGTGTATGACACATGCCAAATAAACATATCTACAGAAACTAGAGCTTGTCAGCTTTCAAATGAAGTATCATACATCCATCTAGGACTTAGGGTTACTGTGTTATAAGCTTTTCCATTTGGGTATGTGTTTAGGCGAAAAAAACCAAAATACTGCCGGCCTTCTAGTCCAACCGAAAACTCTGTCAGCTGCTGCTGCTGCAGAGTGCAGACGTTGTGCAGACGGGCTCGGAGTCGGCACCGCGTGCATCAACAGTCATTCAAAGCAGCAGTAGTAATTACACAACCGGACGGTGTAGAAAGTCCCGTGAGTTAAAAATAGTGATGCAGTTTTTAAATCCACGTTAAAATCTGCAGGATATAGAGCTAGCTAGCTTAAATAAAAAAACTAACCAATGGTCACAAACAGTGTCAAATGTGATGTGTTCAGGTTGGCTCAGTAATATGATTGATGCGTTCAAATGCAGCAGTAAAAAAAAATAAGAATTGAGATTTTGGTGAAAACTTGTTTTCCCAGTAATATAAAATAGATAGTAAAGATAGAATTATGACCCGTTTAATGTCCTATCTTGAACTACCATCATCTTATCAGCAATTAAAGCAATATTACAAGTTCTATTTCAAGGAGCCTCGAAAATGGTATCAATAGGTTTGACCGGTTAACCATGCATATAAAAGTATATCATACATTGTATGTTTTTTTTTGTGTTATCCCAGTTATGTTTTTTTAATCTTTTTATTATTTAATAGTACTTTTAATAGTTCCGGGACGTTGGAGCAATAACCTGGTGTTTTTAAACGTCAGTCTGCACTGTGAATTTGAAGTAATGTTCCGTTTTGGAATAAAGATGCGGCAATTCCAAAAATAAAAAATTCTATCCGATTCATCGATTAATCGAAAAAATAATCGAAAGATTAATCGATTATTAAAATAATCGTTAGTTGCAGCCCTAGTTACTATCATGGCATTTTAGGATGTATGGTCCTTGCTTTGGTCTCAGAATTGGAGGGGTCGGTGCAAGCAAATTAAGTGTGTGATATGTACAATTCTGCAGGAATTTTAGCTCAGATAGATAATGAGATGAATTGAGCACCATTATTTACCATTCCCCACAGCAAACAGGCGTGCCCCTAAATTCATGTTTTACAAATTCTACTTTAAATAGAATATTATTCACAGAACACCAATATTCCACAACCATTATCTCTTTGATTGCAAATGGGTTGCTAGTCTATAGCTCATTTTTGAGAAACAATTACAATTTGACTGTAGGCAGGGTCAAAATAGCTAAACTTGCCAGTATGTCGGTTAACCCTTGGCAATGCTAATGTTTATATCTTGAACATTGGAAAAGAAAAGTTTTAACTGAAAAATATTGAGAAATACAAAAAGGAAAAAAAGAAAAAGAGCTGTGCCGTTAGAAACACACTCTCTATTCTTGCTCGAGCGACCTTCTACAGGCAGACCAGCAGACAGACAGGCAGTCAGAGGAAACGAGACTGGGCGAGGAAGATTTCTGAGAACGTTGTATATTGGCTATTGCAGATCAGATGCTGTGGGACATTTGTATATTTGGCAGACCTGTCTAATCGCTTTGTAGGAGGACGGAGATGACTGATCATTTTAGCAACTTCTAGTCTATAAATGACAAAGTGAAAAATACGTAACAGAGTTTACAACATCAGTATTGACTAAACAAATCTAACTTAAGTATTTTAATACACTTGTAACAGTATGCAGTTATTATGTTGAATGACAGTTCAAAAGCATAATCAAAGAAAAATCGAATGCACACAAAGCCCATTGTTTTATTGAACGTATACTATGTATATTTGAATGTATATTAACATATCTGACCGATAATAAGGATATTAGATAAGTCTAATAATAAATGACAATTCTTCAAGGTACTGTAGGTAAGATTTGAGAGTTGTTAAGAGTGAGCAAGAAAAGAGCAAAAGAGAGCAAAACAAAACCACCAAAAAAACCTCTTTAGTCCTCTTTCTTGTAGCCTGTTGTCTGTCAAATACAGTTATTTCAGCTTGAATAGTGCTACAATACATTGAGATATCGCTTGCATTTTAAGTCCATAAATTAGCGGATTGAAGAGAGGAGGAATCACAACACCCAGGAGAGACGCCATAAGACGAACAATATGGGGTATGCTAGCAGGAATACGATTTTGAATGACTTCAAACATAACAATTATGGTGAAGTTCAGAAATATAAAGAGGTGGGGGAGACACGTGTTAAGAGCTCCTCTCCTGAAATCCCTGGAGCTCCTCAGACAAATAGACAATATTCTTGTGTAAGTAAACGCAATAAATATTACATGTGGAAGTGTACAAAGTACCATTACAATAAGCCCATATGTATTGCTTACAGTTTTGTCCCCACATCCCGCTTTGACAAGGGAATAGATATCACAAGTAATTCTCATCAACACAAACTTGCACAGACCTATATTAGCTGCCAAAATAGTAGCAATTCCAATTTCAACACAAGGTATACAAAAGGCCAAAAACAATATTATTTTGACAGTTTGTGTCCTAACAAGGGAGTGGTATTGGAGAGGTCTGCATATGGATACATACCTATCAAAAGCCATCGCTGATAACAGTGTGAATTCAATAGCACCATACACGTATGCTAAAAAGCTCTGTAGCTGGCAGGCAGGAGGGGATATAGTTTGGGTTGCTGACAGCAGATCTATAAGAAGTTTTGGATAGATGCTTATGCTTCCAAACAGGGAGTTGATCAGCAAAGCAGCAATAAAAGCATACATGGGTTTATGAAGGCTTTCGTGTACATAGATGACATATAAAACAACGGTATTACTGCAGATGATTAAAATGAAGAGCAGGAGAGTCATTGAGAAATATAAATATCTATATTTTGCAAGCTGTACATGCCCTCCAAGTGTAAGATATGTAATGTTGTAATTAACATCCATCTGGAATCAATGTTCGAGTGCAATTAAGGTATGGTCCTTCGGTTCTTTTCTTTGCCTCAGTGCAAACAGGATATCTAAAAAAGACATGTGGAACTGTTCTAGAAATATGGGTTCAGGTGGCTTCTGTTATCAAGCCCTTGTGAGCTTTTAAAGCAGTCTGTTTGACAGTTTGCTCATTTTATTGTTTTTCTAATTCTCAGGGGATCTCATTATAATCCCTCCTTCATGTCCAGTTTTAACTAAAGAGGATGGACCTAGATCTTAATCTTGCAGGATAGTATATTATTGCATCATGTATACTCGTGTATGTTTGTTTTTGTTTATTGTTTAATTTCAGTTCGTTTAAAAAGTAGTATTTTGTACGCTCAATGATATGCCTTCGTTATATGATTAGCTCATATTTGATTTCTTTGTACAGCATACACAAAACACATGTTGGTTGTAAAAAAGATCAAATCCATATAATAATAATAATACATCAAATTTATGTTGTGCTTTTTCAAATGCTCAAGGACACTTCACAATAGCAGCTAAATCATACTAATCAAAATAACATACAAAACAAAAACAAACAACAAATCAGAAAGTTTAAAGTTTAAAAGTGTTGACATTGTGGATGTCGTTTGGGAGGGCATCCCAGAGGGGGGGGGCTGCAGCAATGGCTCTTGTCTCCCCAGGACCGGAGATTGGTCCCGATGGGGTTGTTTATTGTTTAATTTCAGTTCGTTTAAAAAGTAATATTTTGTACGCTCAATGATATGCCTTCGTTATATGATGAGCTCATATTTTATTTCTTTGTACAGCATACACAAAACACATGTTGTTTGTAAAAAATATCAAATCCATGTAATAATAATACATCAAATGTATGTAGCGCTTTTCCAAATGCTCAAAAACGCTTCACAATAGCAGCTAAATCATTCTAATCAAAATAACAAACAAAACAAAAACAAGCAAATCAGAAAGTTTAAAAGTTAAAAGCAAGGTGTGTTTTGAGGGCTGTTTTAAATGTTGACAGTGTTGACATTGTGGATGTCGTTGGGGAGGGCATCCCAGAGGGGGTGGGGGGGCTGCAGCAAAGGCTCTGTCTCCCCAGGACCGGAGATTGGTCCCGATGGGTTGGCGACGGTTGACATCAGCGGACTTGAGACAACGGGCAGGGGTATGGCGTGGAGAAGGTTAGAGAGGTAGCGAGGGGCCAGGTTGTTGATGGCTTTAACCTGTTAAGCTCCAGCCTATTTTTTAGGTTTCTGCTCGAAAATGACATGCCCAAAATGAAAAGAGAATATCTCTGCATCTACAAGGTCTATTTGAATAATTGTGGTGTCATTAGAAAGGGAACACTTGTGAAATGTGTTCAGATGTGTAAGTATCTGTATTTATGTCACTGGCTCAGAGTAAATTAAGTTGGCACACAAGCATGAATGACAGATTTAAATTCCGCCCCAAAAAATCACACTTCTTCTATGAATATCTCTTTGAAATGATGCTGATGAAGCTAAAATTCGAAATCAAATCATAGCACAAGGCGTGAACATTATCTCTGCAAAGTTTGATCATCATAAAGTTAAGCAGAGCAAAATTACAGAGGTATTAGTAATGACTATTTAGGCAGACTCTCTAAATTGGTCATTTTGGCACCATCTTTGCCATTTGAAGTTTTTGATGTACTGAACTATATATTTCACTTTTATGTCATTATCTGTGATCATCACATGCATTTAACACTTTTTGATTTTTCTTTTGATTTTTAATTTTTCTCAGTACTCGTCAGAATGCGTGCGTAAAGAGCTACAGTTTTTTAACAGGGGGTCCGCGCGGTAGTAAAAGGTAGTAAAAAATAAAATTTAAAATTAAGGCCCTTGAAAGGTAGTAAAAGGTAACAAACGCAATTTGACTTGGTAGTACATTTTTCACCACCACCTCAATATAAAATGAGTTTCCATTTTTTTGTTTCCATGTTTTAACTTCATCTAGCCTAAAAAATACAGTTTACGGTGCTAACAGGACCTGAACTGAGTAGCCGTTAGATTTGGCGTCGCTGGTTGCTATAGCGACGCCTGTGTTACACCGAATTCTGCGACCCAACGAAAAGTGTGACCCCAGGGGGCGCTGTTGCATATTTTCTGCAATATTCACCAGTTTGAAGCGTAGACAGGCATGACAAAAACATACTTGAAACATAAGATCCCCCCAACCAATTACCTTTTTATTAAAGATGCTTAATAAATTCATTTGCTTGATTTGATTAGCATTTCACCGACCCATACAATTGATAGGGCATTCAGTAGGGTCCTTCAACGTTGCTTCTTTACCCATAAAAAGCTACAGTCATGGTTAAATTCCGCTGATTTACCTTTGAGAATTTCCTATTGTATCCTTCTGTGTAAAATGCTGTTTAGAATTAATGTTAGTATCAAGAAAAGAAAGACCCACCGGAGATCTTATGTTTTAATTATGTTTTTGTTATAATCCACGTGCATGTTGCAGAAAATGTACAACAGCGCCCCCTGGGGTCACACTTTTCGGTGGGACGCAGAATTCGGTTTAACACCAGCAACATTTTCCACCTTTTCCCCTCAGAGTTCTGTACGGCTGAGTTTCTAGCTCTACGAGAGAATGGGTAAATGCAAGTTTTCGCAAACATGGGTTGACGACCCGACATTTAAAGACTGGCTGAAACCTGTGATGGGAAATGACCGAGAAGCTTTTTGCTCATTGTGCAAAAGAACGATCAATGTGACATGGAACGGCATTAAAGCGATAAAATCACACAACAAGCATTCACCAGCAGCGGCTTCGTGTGAAGGGGGAGCAGCTATCTATTAGAGGTCTGCGCGGGACACAATATTCACTCCCGCTCTCGCCTTGTACAGTGCCGCTCCCACTCGCTCCTGCAAAGAGCTGTAATTTTTAGTGCCGCTCCCGCCCGCATCTATGATATTATATCCCGCTCCCGCCCGCAAATGCCCGCAAGGATGGATGTTTACTTTCTGTCTCAGGAAAGGCCTGTCCATTGGCTTGGGAAAAAACGAGCGAGCACATAATTCATTAGGCTACCAGTATTGGTAACATATTTCTTGGTAAGCCTGCATGTTTTCAACCATACAAAACATTAAATAGGCCTCGGTAACTGAAACACAAAAGTCACATATTAAAAAAATAAAAACTGCAGGTCGGTACCAGCACGTCTAAATGATAAATGATAGGTAAAAGAATCAGCTGCTGCTTCGACCATGAAGGAAAAGTTGTTGGAAAAGTAGGTTTTGCTTATTGATGAGGGCTTCATGATAATTTGTATCTTTTACTTTACCCTCATATTTGATTTGCGGGAGTGCAGTGTATCATCCCGCACCCGCAAATGCACCTCTATCATCACGCCCGCTCCCGCAATGAGCTTTAATTTTTTGTCCCGCGCTGCACTATTTTGCGTCGCGTCCTGCGGGAGTGAAGACCTCTACTCTCTTTGTTGTTGTTTTGCGGTGCTAGCAGCAGCAGCATTACTAGGGCTACAGGGATCGCGGCAGTGTCACATTTATACCTCATAGTAAGTAGTAAGTGGTGCTTTGCATACCCCCCGCCCCGCTGCTTGATGTCGTGTTGGTAGTAAAAAATATTGTTGAGGTAGTAAAAAAAGGTAGTAAAAGGTAATAAATTCATCTCTATGATTCCGGCATATACCCTGTTTAAGTATTTTACAGTTGTATTTTCATGCACTTGAAACATCATGAAGTTATTATGTTAAGTGGCAGTTCAATAGCATAATAAAAAAAAAATCGAATGGACACAAAGCCCATTGTTTTATTAAACATATACTATGTATATTTGAATTTATATTAATATATCTGAACTGTAATAAGGATATTAGTTAAGTCTCATAATAAATGACAATTCTTCAAGGTGCTGTAGGTAAGATTTGAGAGTTGTTAAGAGAGAGCAAAGAAAAGAGCAAAAGAGAGCAAAACAAAACCACCCAAAAAACTCCCCTCCCGTCCCGTTCTAAAAGTCGTCTTTCTTGTAGCTTGTTGTCTGTCAAATACAGTTATTTCAGCTTGAATAGTGCTACAAGACATTGACGTATCACTTGCATTTTAAATCCATAAATTAGAGGATTGAAGAGAGGAGGAATCACAACATACAGGAGAGATACTATAAGACGAACAATATGCGGTATGCCAGAAGGAATACGATTTTGAATGATTTCAAACAGAGCAATTATGGTGAAGTTCAGAAATATAACTAGGTGGGGGAGACACGTGTTAAGAGCTCCTGTCCTGAAATCCCTGGAGCTCCTCAGACAAATAGACAATATTCTTGTGTAAGAAAACAGAATAAATATTACATGTGGAAGTATAGAAAGTACCATTACACATAGCCCATATGCATTGCTTACAGTAGAGTCCCCACACCCCGCTTTGACAAGGGAATAGTTATCACAAGTAATTCTCATCAACACAAACTTGCATATACCTATATTAGTTGACAATATAATAGCTATTCCAATTTTACAACAAGGTAAACAAAAGGCTAAAACCAAAATTAATTTAACAGTTTGGGTCCTGACAAGGGAGTGGTATTGGAGAGGTCTGCAAATGGATACATACCTATCAAAAGCCATCGCTGACAACAGTGTGAATTCGGAAGCAGCATACACGTATATTAAAAAGCTCTGTAACCGGCAGGCAGGACGGGATATAGTTTGCTTTGCTGACAGAAGATCAACAAGAAGTTTCGGATAGATGGTTATGCTTCCAAAAAGGGCGTTCATTAGCAAAGCAGCAACAAAAATATACATGGGTTTGTGAAGGCTTTCATGTACATAGATGACATATAAAACAACGGTATTACTGCAGATAATTAGAATGAAGAGCAGGAGAGTCATTGAGAAATATATATATCTATATTTTGAAAGCTGTACATGCCCACCAAGTATAAGATATGTATTGTTGTAATTAATATCCATCTGGAATCAATGTTTGAGTGCAATTAAGGTATTGTCCTTCTGCTCTATTCTTTGCCTCAGTGCCCATAGGATATCTAAAGAAGAGATATGGAACTGTTCTAGAAATATGGGTACAGGTTGCTTCTGTTATCAAACCCTTGAGAGCTTTTACAGCAGTCTATGTTTGACGGTTTGCTCATTTTATTGGATCTTATTATAGTCCCTCCTTCATGTCCAGTTTTACCCAAGATGATCGACCTAGATCTTTCACGATAATATATTATTGCATCATGTATACTAATTTATGCATGTTTTTGTTTGTTGTTAAATTTCAGTTTATTTTAAAAGTAGTATTTTTTATTCGCTCAATGATATGCCTTTGTTATATGATTAGCTCATTTGTATTCTGTTTAGAGCTTACACAAAACACATAATGGTTGTAAAAAATATCAAATCCATATGATAATTATAATATAATAATTAGGGCTGTCAAGCGATTAAAATATTTAATCACGATTAATCGCATTAATGCCATAGATAACTCGTGATTAATCGCGATTAATCATTTTTTTTTTTCTATGCTAAATATCCCTTGAATTCTTTGTCCCATTAATTTTTCTCATTTTAATGCTCTTATCAACATGGAGAAGTGCATCGGCTTGCCTTGTGCAAATGTTTTTTTATTGATAACAACATTGGCATATACTGATCAAAACAGGACGGTACAAAAAAAAAGCCTATAATGCAAGAACATACAAAGAGATGCCTTGAACATAGCAGTCAGGCTACTGCTTCTTTGTTTTGAGCCCATTATTATTT
Source organism: Gadus morhua (assembly GCF_902167405.1). Classification (NCBI taxonomy): domain Eukaryota; kingdom Metazoa; phylum Chordata; class Actinopteri; order Gadiformes; family Gadidae; genus Gadus; species Gadus morhua. Next base: position 18,066,796 of record NC_044056.1, read on the forward strand.
TTTTTAATAATAATGTGCGTTAATCGCGCGTTTAAAAAATTAACGCCGTTAAAATTGGTTTGCGTTAACGCCGTTAATAACGCGTTTAACTGACAGCTCTATTAATAATATTAATGATACATCACATTTATATAGCGCTTTTCAAAATGCTCAAAGATGCTTCACAATAGCCGCTAAATCATACTAATCAAAATTAAAAACAAAACACAAACACAAAACAGAAAGTCTAAAAGTTATTAGCAAGGGTGAAAATATGTGTTTTGAGGGCTGTTTTGAATGATGAAAGAGTGTTGGCATTGCGGATGTGAGGAGAAGTATTTTGAAATCAATCCGGTATTTGACGGGAAGCCAGTAGAGGTCGTGGAGTACAGGGGTTTGGTCTGAGTTGCGGGTCGAAGTGAGCGTACGGGCTGCAGAATTTTTACCATATTGCAGTTTATTAAGGATGTGTTTTGATGATCCGTATAGGATGGAGTTACAGTAATCAAGGCGGGATGAAATGAATGCACTCTCGGCTGCCGACCAGAGATTCGGCGGCTGAGAGTGATGGGGAAGGACGGAGACGAGTGATGAGGTGGAAGAAGGCTGTTTTTGTAATCTGGTTTATATGGGTGAGGAATGAGAGGGTGGGGTCAAGGATAATACCGAGGTTGCGGACGAGAGTGAAAGGGGGGACAATTATGCCATCAATATTGAGGGAGAGGTCCTGGGTGGAGCGGGGGAGAGATTTATTGCAGTTTCGTTGGAGGAAGTTGTGTTGCAGCCACTTTTTGAAATCAGTGAGGCAGGTGGTGGGGGTGCAATGGGTTGCTGCAGAGATGGTCTTGGTGGTGAGGTAGATCTGAGTGTCAGCGGCGTAGCAGTGAAAACGGAGGCCATGTTGGCGAAGGATTGGACTAAGTGGGAGAATGTAGATAATTAAAAGTAGGGGATGGAGTACAGCAGCCTTGGGGATACCATGAGGGCCTGGGGAGGTAGGGTATTTGCAGTTGAATTGAATTGGCCTATGTCAGAGAGATAGGAAATGACCCAGTTGAGAGCAGTTCCAGTGGTGCCAAGTGAGGACTGGAGGAGGGAGATGAGGATGGAGTGGTTGATGGTATCAAAGGCGGCGTAGAGGTCAAGAAGGATGAGGATGGAGAGGGAACCAGTGTCGGCAGAGAGAAGAATGTCATTTGTGACCTTTTTAAAAGAGCTGTTTCCGTGGTATGTCTGGAGCGGAAGCCGGATTGAAAAGGTCCGTAGAGGTTATTGTCGTCGGGTTGTGATTTTAACTGGGAGGCAACGGTTCTTTATAAAATTGTTCGAGAGGAAGGGGAGATTGGAGATGGGTCCGAAATTGCTCAGTGTTTCAGGGTCAAGTCCAGGTTTTTTTAGTAGGGGTTGACAGCAGCGAGTTTGAGGGCGGGGGGGACTAGAACCGAGAGGAGTTTATAGCTGAGGTGATCAGGGGAAAGAGTAAAGGGAGACAGGCCATGGCTAGGGTTGAGGGCATGGGATGCAGGTAGACATTTACATGCCAGTGAGTATGGCAGGTAGGTCTGCTGGGGTGATTTCAGTGAATGAGGGGACTGGGTGAATGGCAGGAGGGGGTGGTGGAGGTCGGAGAAGAGACAGTGGAGGTGGAGGAGTTCAGTTGGCCGTGTATAATGTCAATTTTTCTTTGCATGTGTGAGAGGAATAAGATCCATTTATTGACATTGAAGGAATTGGAGATGGTGTCCATAGGTTTAAGAAGTTTATTCATGGTGGTAAACAGAGTCTTGGGGTTTTTCTGCCTGATTGTTTGACGGAGGAGTAGTAGGAGGAACATGCACTGTTGAGGGCGTCTCTGTAGAGCTGTTGGTGTTGTTTGTAGGCATCGCATTTGTGGATAGCCGACCAGTTCTATTGGTTAGCCGTTTGAGTTGGCGACCCTTGGATTTGAGGTGATGAAAATGATCAGTGTACCAGTGGGTGGAGTGAGTGAAAGAGACAATCTTAGTTTTGATTGGAGTGAGCTGATTGAGGCAGGAGGAGAGTTTCATTAAATATTGCGACCAGGTCAAAAGGGGAGGCGTTGTGGAAGTGGGTGTAGTCAAGGATGGTGTCGGCCAAGAGGGAGAAAAGACCAGAGGGATTGATGGATTTGAGATTCCGGAAAGTTATAGAGCGCTTTTGCTTGACTTGTGGTGTGGGGATGAGAATGTCCATGGTGATAGCCAGGTGGTCAGAGATTGTGACATCGGAGCTGGACAGATTGCTGATTGTGATTCCGGTGATGCAGGCAAGGTCCAGTGTGTGTCCTTTTTTATGGATTGTAAAATCCACATTTTGGTTGAAGATGATTATGATGTCGAAATGTTCTTCAGAGGTTTTGGAGTCGAGTCGAAATTAGGGATGGGCGATATGGCCTAAAATCCATATTGCGATATACATTGCAACCTATTGCGATAACTTTATGTATCACGATATATAAATCATAATATAACCATTTCAGAACAGGTTACATAGACTCTAAGGAAAGCCAAACTGCTAAATGTATAAAACTAAAGAAGAAAGAAACTTAGTATGTCGTTTTGAGAACATTTATTGTGCAAAACTGTAATCATACAACATAATGTTGTAGCTGCAGAGACTTTAACAAAGAAAAGAATCTTCTGTGTAATGACGTATACTTCTCTTAATGAAATTAAAACTGTTGGTGTCTTGTTAATAAAGAAACGGATACTGTGAATTAGGGAAATAGGTCCAGTATTAGGCATGGCTATTTTAAATAAAGAAAAATCTTCTAAGTGTGTGCACAGATACTTGATATTAAAACATAAAAGTGCAAAATGAACGTATACAATTTTGAAATGAACATGAAATGAGCGCAATCACCAGCTCCTTCGTTTAGCTTTCAGCCATATTTACTTAGATGACGATGATGCGTTGAAGCCGGTTGCAGCTCTGGCTCTTTAAATTTCGCGGGTAGCGGATGATGCGTTGCAGCCGGTTGCAGCTCGTGGCTCTTTAAATTTCGCGGGTCGCGGATGATGCATTGCAGCCGGTTGCAGCTCGTGGCTCTTTAAATTTCGCGGGTCGCGGATGATGCGATGCAGCTGGTTGCAGCTCGTGGCTCTTTTTAAATTTTGCGGGTCGCGGACGATGCGTTGCAGACGGTCGCAGCTCGTGGCTCTTTATATTTCGCCGGTCATGGATAGATCGTGTCAAACATGCATTATCGCGATTGAGCAATATAACTTAAATCTCTATCGTAGGCCATTTTTTATCGTTCATATCGTGTATCGTTTATATCGCGCATTCCTAGTCGAAATGTATGTTGAAGTCACAGAGTAGCAGAATGGATGGAGTGATGGCACAGAGTTTAGACAGGTCAGATAAGAAAGCTAAGTTAGGTTTGGGGGGGGGCGATAAATTACTGTAGCAACCAGGGGTTTGGGTCCAGACAGTTTAAAAACAATGTCTTCAAATTATGGGGGGGCCGGGAGGGAGATTGTTCTTGTAGTAATGCTTTGTCTGAAGAATTGTCTATTCGACCACCAGGACCACGGAGGCGTGGCTTATCAATGTATGCATATCCAGGGGATGTGGTCTGATTTAGTGAAAAATATTCCTGTGGTTTTTGCCATGTCTCAGTTATGCAGAGAGTCCAGGCTATTGTCTGTAATGAATTCACTGAGTATAAGGCCCTTGCTGGGAGAATTTCTGGTGCGAGTATCAGTGACAGATGTGTCCGGCAGGGGGAACTGACAGGGGGAACAGTGCTCTGAGTGGGCAGAGGTGAAGATGGATGTTCCAGGGAGAATGGGGTAAGCAGTCATGATGCACGTGTTGTTGATCAGATTGAACAGTGTGCTGTAGGTTAGCTGCTAGCATTTGGTTACCCCGTCAGTTTTGGTGCATACCGTCTGGCCTGAAGAAATCAGAACGGTCCGAAAACAGATTGAAATTATCAATGAAACCAAATTTTAGAGCTGTGCAGGTGGACTGAATCCAGGTGTCGAGGCTTAGGAGTCTGCTAAAATGCCCCACACCACAGCCTAGAGAGGGGATGGGACCAGATATGTAGATGCTCTTCTCACAGGAGCTTATGAAATCAAAACGATTTTTAAAATCTTTTGATGAGCTCTGTCTGCTGACGAGCTGTGTCGCAGTTCCGACATGGACAATCACACGTCTAACTGAGGACGGGAGTGAGCGCAGTAGTCCAGGAAGTTTACTAGTGATCCAGTTAAATCCACAAACCTCATGATTTTAAAGATTTAATTGACTTTGAAATGTCCGAACAAAACAAAAAAAAAATTGAAAATTCCCAATAGAAATGTGAGGATTTTTCAAACCTTTAACTGTTGGGCACATGTGACAACAAGGCCCGTAATTAACAGGCCTCTCAGAATTACTCCTAGGAATTGCACTAAAGTTAACCTATCACTAAGGGGTACTCACAGCTCAAAGTAGGACTTGGGAGTGAGTGACCATCGCTCCGTTACCTGATGTTAGAGAAGAGTAGGATCTGGCTTTTAGGAGTGGAAGACGTTACAATTTTACAACCATATCAGCTATATATATATTCGTATGTCACAAAGTACATCTCAATACTGTTAAATGACTAAGCTTGTGTCCTCTAGCCATGCCAGTGCTTCGCTGTTCAGGGTAGACAGTGCCTGGGGACCAGGGCACTGGTACTTGGTGCAGTCGTTTATGATGTGATCAGCCGTTTGCTCTGGGGCTCCACAGGGGCAGTCAGGGGCATCACAAAGGTTCATCCTGTGCATGTTGGCTCTGAAGTGTCCATGTCCTGTCCGGCATCTGTTAGGTCGTACCCAGGATTTTCGGTTGAGGTTGTGTCCTGCAGGCCTTGTGGACGGTGTTTCGATGTAGCCATGTAGCTTGGTGTTGGCTTGGCCCCACTGTTTGGTCCATTGTGTGATGGTCCAGGACCCAGGTGGCTGGCCATTTGCCTCATGCAGCAGGCCCCGGAGTCTTGCAGAGATTGGTTCCCTCGACGGTAGGCGTGGTGGTGGGTCGTTTGAGTTGATGTCGTGGTGGAGTAGGTGGCTGGCTCTGCGTTGAGCTCTCTGTGCAAGGTTAAGGCAGGCTGCTTCACGACGGATTGCTGGTGGTGGGATTCCGCTGAGGATTGGTAAGTATGAGGTTGGTGTAGATTTTATGCATCCTGAAACTATCCGCATGCTGTGGTTGAGGGCTGTGTCAAGCTTGGAGGTGTGAGTGGATTTGCACCAAATAGGTGCACAGTATTCTGCTGTTGAGTAGGCCAGTGCTAGAGTAGCAGTCCGGAGTACAGGGAAACTTGCTCCCCATGAGGTTCCGCAGAGACGGTGAATGAGGCAGTTTCTTGCTTCCACCTTGGCTCTGACTTGCTGGAGGTGTTGTTTATAGGTTAGGGTTCTATCCAGAGTAACACCCAAGTATATTGGTGACTTTTCAAATGGGATGGTGTTTCCTGCACATTTGACTTCTAGTTGGATGTTGGCTAGTCGGTTGGCAAGATGGAAGGTGCTGCTGACAGTTTTGGTTTCATTCATTTTCAGTCGCCAGTTGATAAAGTATTTGTTCAGATTAGTAAGATCATCAGTTAAGGTGTCATTTAGTGAGCTAAAGGAAATTCCGGTAGTTAGGAGTGCGATGTCGTCTGCATAGGTGTATTTTTTGCTGCTTGTTTTTGGTAAATCCGAGGTATAGATGTTGAAGCAGATTGGAGCTAGAACAGATCCCTGGGGCACGCCATTCTTTGGCATTTTCTTTTTGGTTTTTTGATGGTCGATGTGCAGTGTGAAGCTTCTGTTTGTCGTCATCTGCATGATACGTTTTACCATGTGTTTGCTTGGTATTGTTTGTAGCAGCTTCAAGGCAAGGCCACGATGCCATATGGTGTCATATGCAGCACTCAGGTCTACAAATACTGCACCAGCCTTTTCTTTGCATTGAAATGCAGTTGTGATATCCTCAGTAAGTCGGGCAACTTGGTCAGTGGTAGAGTAGCCTTTTCTGAAACCGGCTTGTTCCTTAGGGAGGTTCTCATCAACGGTGTCATAGATGCGGTTGAGGATCAGTCTTTCAAGGAGTTTGAAGCTGATGCAGAGTAGGCTAATTGGTCGGTAGCTTTTTGGATCTTCAGCTGGTTTGTTTGGTTTGAGTATGGCAACTATTTTGGCGGTGCGCCAGATCTTTGGGATCTTCACTGTCCTGAGACACGTGTTGAAAAAGTTCTTCAGCCATAGTAGGGTCAGTTCTGGGAGGTGTTGGAAGAATTCTGGGTGTAGGGAGTCTGGTCCTGGAGCTTTGTTTTGTTTGAGTGTGGCAATGGCTGCTTTGACCTCAGCCATGGAGAAGTCAGAGCACAGATCTTGGTCAGCTGATGGTGCGTTCCATGCTTCTTTCAAGTGTCTATTGATCTTGAAGGTAAAGTCTTTGTTTGGTGTATTGAACTTCCCATTATTTATCAGGTTGTTAGCTATGTCATTGGCCTTAACTGGAGCTTGTGAGGTGAAAGGTTTGACATTTCCAATTAGCCTGTTCAGTTTGCTCCACGCTTGTCTACTGGAGTGTGTGAAGTTAATATCTTCAGTTTCTTCTATCCATTTCTCTCTGCGTCGGTTGTCAAGATGGTTGAGGAGAGCGGTGGCAGCTTCTTGGGATTCCTCGTAGGAGGTTGCATTGTCATGGAGAAGAGCATATGTTTCACATTCTTCATCCCAGCCAGGAACATATACTCTGCGGTGGCCACGAGGTATGCTTGCTTTTGCTGCGTTTATGATGGAGTTGCTAAAGTGCTTGTAGGTAGTATCTTGGTCTTGTTCTGCTAGGTCTAGTGGGGGGTGTTTTTTAAGTTCTTCTCTGAAAATGTCCCAGTTTGCTTTTTTGAAATTCCATCTAGACTGTGGCATTGATGTAGTTGGAGTTACAAGAGCTGGGTGGGTGATGAGAGAAGGTCTATGCTGTGAGCGTGGGAACTTACTGATAACAGTACGCTGTGCTGTAGAGCGATCTTGGGAGCTGCAGAAGGCCAGGTCAGGGTTGGTGCCGGTTTGCCATCGGCCAGAGGTAAAGGAGCATGGTTGTTTGCTGTCGTAGAGGAGTGTTAAGTTGTTGGTGGATGCCCAGTTTGCAAGTGCTTCTCCGTCTGGTGTTGTGTATTTGTAACCCCATTGTTCGTTTTGGCAGTTAAAGTCGCCAGAGTAGATAACAGGATGGTCGTAGACCGGCAGGTTGGAGAAACTTGTTTTTGGTGGTTTGTATACATTTACCACTGTGGTATCTCCGATTGATACAGCAATCCATTGTTGATCGCTGCTATGCGAGGAATCCAGTATGGAGTAGGTGTGTCCATTTTTCACTAGCGTGGCTATTCCATGATGTTGAGAGTGAATTGAAGCTGCAAGGTGGTAGCCGTAGATCTTAATCTCCTTGTCCTCCTTAGTTCTGGGTTTCTTGTAGAAGGAGGACTTGGGCTGAGTGCTTTGTAGCAAGGCGTTCAATCACTTCACATTTGGAACGTGTAAGTCCTTCAACGTTGAGCTGTAGGATACAGGGGCCCGTAGTCTCTTGAAAGATTCTATGGCTGGGTTGCATAGTCATTGCAGGTACGAGATGTCGGGACTGGTTTATGAGCAGTTAGCCGTCAGAGATGTTGTCCAGAGACGTTGTCCAGGGAACACCACGTGGAGGTAGCTGTATCGTTCCCCGATTTTTATAATTAACACCATATCAGCTGTTAATTAAAAGTTTCAAGACATTATTGTGGTATTTCTAACCAGAAAATTACAGTACCGGTATATAGCGTTCAAATTCATTAGCCATTGCGTCTCTGAAAAGGTTAAGGTCTACATAAAGAGCTTCACAAGGTGGTGAACCATAAAAAATAATGTCACGCCATAGACCCTAATGTGACGCTCCGCAGTAGTAACGGGAAGAACTCTCTTACAATATCCAGACATGTGCTACTATTAGGGCTGCAACAACGAATCGATAAAATCGATAAAAATCGATTACTAAATGCGTTGGCAACAAATTTGGTCGTTGATTCGTTGTGTCGCGCGATTAATAAGTTACTCATAGGCGCAGCACTGTTTACAGCCAGCCGCCGACAGGTTGGTTCACGGTTCATGCACGCGCACAGCGAGCTTTAGTGTGAGCGACCACAGCTTGTATTTTGGTCATATCTTAAAACTGGACTGTAGGCCTACATAAAAGGGTTGTACCTTCACTGTCTTTGGGTTAAAAAAACTCCTTCAACTCTGTATCCGTCTAGTCCAACCGAAAACTCTGTCAGCTGCTGCTGCTGCAGAGTGCAGACGTTGTGCAGACGGGCTCGGAGTCGGCACCGCGTGCATCAACAGTCATTCAAAGCAGCGGTAGTAATTACACAACCGGACGGTGTAGAAAGTCCCGTCAGTTAAAAATAGTGATGCAGTTTTTAAATCCACGTTAAAATCTCCAGGATATAGAGCTAGCTAGCTTAAATAAAAAAACTAACCAATGGTCACAAACAGTGTCAAATGTGATGTGTTCAGGTTGGCTCAGTAATATGATTGATGCGTTCAAATGCAGCAGTAAAAAAAAATAAGAATTGAGATTTTGGTGAAAACTTGTTTTCCCAGTAATATAAAATAGATAGTAAAGATAGAATTATGACCTGTTTAATGTCCTATCTTGAACTACCATCATCTTATCAGCAATTAAAGCAATATTACAAGTTCTATTTCAAGGAGCCTCGAAAATGGTATCAATAGGTTTGACCGGTTAACCATGCATATAAAAGTATATCATACATTGTATGTTTTTTTTTGTGTTATCCCAGTTATGTTTTTTTAATCTTTTATTATTTAATATTACTTTTAATAGTTCCGGGACGTTGGAGCAATAACCTGGTGTTTTTACACTTCAGTCTGCATTGTGAATTTGAAGTAATGTTCCGTTTTGGAATAAAGATGCGGCAATTCCAAAAATAAAAAATTCTATCCGATTCATCGATTAATCGAAAAAATAATCGAAAGATTAATCGATTATTAAAATAATCGTTAGTTGCAGCCCTAGTTACTATCATGGCATTTTAGGATGTATGGTCCTTGCTTTGGTCTCAGAATTGGAGGGGTCGGTGCAAGCAAATTAAGTGTGTGATATGTACAATTCTGCAGGAATTTTAGCTCAGATAGATAATGAGATGAATTGAGCACCATTATTTACCATTCCCCACAGCAAACAGGCGTGCCCCTAAATTCATGTTTTACAAATTCTACTTTAAATAGAATATTATTCACAGAACACCAATATTCCACAACCATTATCTCTTTGATTGCAAATGTGTTGCTAGTCTATAGCTCATTTTTGAGAAACAATTACAATTTGACTGTAGGCAGGGTCAAAATAGCTAAACTTGCCAGTATGTCGGTTAACCCTTGGCAATGCTAATGTTTATATCTTGAACATTGGAAAAGAAAAGTTTTAACTGAAAAATATTGAGAAATACAAAAAGGAAAAAAAGAAAAAGAGCTGTGCCGTTAGAAACACACTCTCTATTCTTGCTCGAGCGACCTTCTACAGGCAGACCAGCAGACAGACAGGCAGTCAGAGGAAACGAGACTGGGCGAGGAAGATTTCTGAGAACGTTGTATATTGGCTATTGCAGATCAGATGCTGTGGGACATTTGTATATTTGGCAGACCTGTCTAATCGCTTTGTAGGAGGACGGAGATGACTGATCATTTTAGCAACTTCTAGTCTATAAATGACAAAGTGAAAAATACGTAACAGAGTTTACAACATCAGTATTGACTAAACAAATCTAACTTAAGTATTTTAATACACTTGTATTTTCATACACTTGAAACAGTATGCAGTTATTATGTTGAATGACAGTTCAAAAGCATAATCAAAGAAAAATCGAATGCACACAAAGCCCATTGTTTTATTGAACGTATACTATGTATATTTGAATGTATATTAACATATCTGACCGATAATAAGGATATTAGATAAGTCTAATAATAAATGACAATTCTTCAAGGTACTGTAGGTAAGATTTGAGAGTTGTTAAGAGTGAGCAAGAAAAGAGCAAAAGAGAGCGAAACAAAACCACCAAAAAAACCTCTTTAGTCCTCTTTCTTGTAGCCTGTTGTCTGTCAAATACAGTTATTTCAGCTTGAATAGTGCTACAAGACATTGACGTATCACTTGCATTTTAAATCCATAAATTAGCGGATTGAAGAGAGGAGGAATCACAACATACAGGAGAGATACTATAAGACGAACAATATGCGGTATGCCAGAAGGAATACGATTTTGAATGACTTCAAACATAACAATTATGGTGAAGTTCAGAAATATAAAGAGGTGGGGGAGACACGTGTTAAGAGCTCCTCTCCTGAAATCCCTGGAGCTCCTCAGACAAATAGACAATATTCTTGTGTAAGTAAACGCAATAAATATTACATGTGGAAGTGTACAAAGTACCATTACAATAAGCCCATATGTATTGCTTACAGTTTTGTCCCCACATCCCGCTTTGACAAGGGAATAGATATCACAAGTAATTCTCATCAACACAAACTTGCACAGACCTATATTAGCTGCCAAAATAGTAGCAATTCCAATTTCAACACAAGGTATACAAAAGGCCAAAAACAATATTATTTTGACAGTTTGTGTCCTAACAAGGGAGTGGTATTGGAGAGGTCTGCATATGGATACATACCTATCAAAAGCCATCGCTGATAACAGTGTGAATTCAATAGCACCATACACGTATGCTAAAAAACTCTGTAGCTGGCAGGCAGGAGGGGATATAGTTTGGGTTGCTGACAGCAGATCTATAAGAAGTTTTGGATAGATGCTTATGCTTCCAAACAGGGAGTTGATCAGCAAAGCAGCAATAAAAGCATACATGGGTTTATGAAGGCTTTCGTGTACATAGATGACATATAAAACAACGGTATTACTGCAGATGATTAAACTGAAGAGCAGGAGAGTCATTGAGAAATATAAATATCTATATTTTGCAAGCTGTACATGCCCTCCAAGTGTAAGATATGTAATGTTGTAATTAACATCCATCTGGAATCAATGTTCGAGTGCAATTAAGGTATGGTCCTTCGGTTCTTTTCTTTGCCTCAGTGCAAACAGGATATCTAAAAAAGACATGTGGAACTGTTCTAGAAATATGGGTTCAGGTGGCTTCTGTTATCAAGCCCTTGAGAGCTTTTAAAGCAGTCTGTTTGACAGTTTGCTCATTTTATTGTTTTTCTAATTCTCAGGGGATCTCATTATAATCCCTCCTTCATGTCCAGTTTTAACTAAAGAGGATGGACCTAGATCTTAATCTTGCAGGATAGTATATTATTGCATCATGTATACTCGTGTATGTTTGTTTTTGTTTATTGTTTAATTTCAGTTCGTTTAAAAAGTAGTATTTTGTACGCTCAATGATATGCCTTCGTTATATGATTAGCTCATATTTGATTTCTTTGTACAGCATACACAAAACACATGTTGGTTGTAAAAAAGATCAAATCCATATAATAATAATAATACATCAAATTTATGTTGTGCTTTTTCAAATGCTCAAGGACACTTCACAATAGCAGCTAAATCATACTAATCAAAATAACATACAAAACAAAATCAAACAACAAATCAGAAAGTTTAAAGTTTAAAAGTGTTGACATTGTGGACGTTGTTTGGGAGGGCATCCCAGAGGGGGGGGGGCTGCAGCAATGGCTCTTGTCTCCCCAGGACCGGAGATTGGTCCCGATGGGGTTGTTTATTGTTTAATTTCAGTTCGTTTAAAAAGTAATATTTTGTACGCTCAATGATATGCCTTCGTTATATGATGAGCTCATATTTTATTTCTTTGTACAGCATACACAAAACACATGTTGTTTGTAAAAAATATCAAATCCATGTAATAATAATACATCAAATGTATGTAGCGCTTTTCCAAATGCTCAAAAACGCTTCACAATAGCAGCTAAATCATTCTAATCAAAATAACAAACAAAACAAAAACAAGCAAATCAGAAAGTTTAAAAGTTAAAAGCAAGGTGTGTTTTGAGGGCTGTTTTAAATGTTGACAGTGTTGACATTGTGGATGTCGTTGGGGAGGGCATCCCAGAGGGGGTGGGGGGGCTGCAGCAAAGGCTCTGTCTCCCCAGGACCGGAGATTGGTCCCGATGGGTTGGCGACGGTTGACATCAGCGGACTTGAGACAACGGGCAGGGGTATGGCGTGGAGAAGGTTAGAGAGGTAGCGAGGGGCCAGGTTGTTGATGGCTTTAACCTGTTAAGCTCCAGCCTATTTTTTAGGTTTCTGCTCGAAAATGACATGCCCAAAATGAAAAGAGAATATCTCTGCATCTACAAGGTCTATTTGAATAATTGTGGTGTCATTAGAAAGGGAACACTTGTGAAATGTGTTCAGATGTGTAAGTATCTGTATTTATGTCACTGGCTCAGAGTAAATTAAGTTGGCACACAAGCATGAATGACAGATTTAAATTCCGCCCCAAAAAATCACACTTCTTCTATGAATATCTCTTTGAAATGATGCTGATGAAGCTAAAATTCGAAATCAAATCATAGCACAAGGCGTGAACATTATCTCTGCAAAGTTTGATCATCATAAAGTTAAGCAGAGCAAAATTACAGAGGTATTAGTAATGACTATTTAGGCAGACTCTCTAAATTGGTCATTTTGGCACCATCTTTGCCATTTGAAGTTTTTGATGTACTGAACTATATATTTCACTTTATGTCATTATCTGTGATCATCACATGCATTTAACACTTTTTGATTTTTCTTTTGATTTTTAATTTTTCTCAGTACTCGTCAGAATGCGTGCGTAAAGAGCTACAGTTTTTTAACAGGGGGTCCGCGCGGTAGTAAAAGGTAGTAAAAAATAAAATTTAAAATTAAGGCCCTTGAAAGGTAGTAAAAGGTAACAAACGCAATTTGACTTGGTAGTACATTTTTCACCACCACCTCAATATAAAATGAGTTTCCATTTTTTTGTTTCCATGTTTTAACTTCATCTAGCCTAAAAAATACAGTTTACGGTGCTAACAGGACCTGAACTGAGTAGCCGTTAGATTTGGCGTCGCTGGTTGCTATAGCGACGCCTGTGTTACACCGAATTCTGCGACCCAACGAAAAGTGTGACCCCAGGGGGCGCTGTTGCATATTTTCTGCAATATTCACCAGTTTGAAGCGTAGACAGGCATGACAAAAACATACTTGAAACATAAGATCCCCCCAACCAATTACCTTTTTATTAAAGATGCTTAATAAATTCATTTGCTTGATTTGATTAGCATTTCACCGACCCATACAATTGATAGGGCATTCAGTAGGGTCCTTCAACGTTGCTTCTTTACCCATAAAAAGCTACAGTCATGGTTAAATTCCGCTGATTTACCTTTGAGAATTTCCTATTGTAGGCTTCTGTGTAAAATGCTGTTTAGAATTAATGTTAGTATCAAGAAAAGAAAGACCCACCGGAGATCTTATGTTTTAATTATGTTTTTGTTATAATCCACGTGCATGTTGCAGAAAATGTACAACAGCGCCCCCTGGGGTCACACTTTTCGGTGGGACGCAGAATTCGGTTTAACGCCAGCAACATTTTCCGCCTTTTCCCCTCAGAGTTCTGTACGGCTGAGTTTCTAGCTCTACGAGAGAATGGGTAAATGCAAGTTTTCGCAAACATGGGTTGACGACCCGACATTTAAAGACTGGCTGAAACCTGTGATGGGAAATGACCGAGAAGCTTTTTGCTCATTGTGCAAAAGAACGATCAATGTGACATGGAACGGCATTAAAGCGATAAAATCACACAACAAGCATTCACCAGCAGCGGCTTCGTGTGAAGGGGGAGCAGCTATCTATTAGAGGTCTGCGCGGGACACAATATTCACTCCCGCTCTCGCCTTGTACAGTGCCGCTCCCACTTGCTCCTGCAAAGAGCTGTAATTTTTAGTGCCGCTCCCGCCCGCATCTATGATATTATATCCCGCTCCCGCCCGCAAATGCCCGCAAGGATGGATGTTTACTTTCTGTCTCAGGAAAGGCCTGTCCATTGGCTTGGGAAAAAAACGAGCGAGCACATAATTCATTAGGCTACCAGTATTGGTAACATATTTCTTGGTAAGCCTGCATGTTTTCAACCATACAAAACATTAAATAGGCCTCGGTAACTGAAACACAAAAGTCACATATTAAAAAAATAAAAACTGCAGGTCGGTACCAGCACGTCTAAATGATAAATGATAGGTAAAAGAATCAGCTGCTGCTTCGACCATGAAGGAAAAGTTGTTGGAAAAGTAGGTTTTGCTTATTGATGAGGGCTTCATGATAATTTGTATCTTTTACTTTACCCTCATATTTGATTTGCGGGAGTGCAGTGTATCATCCCGCACCCGCAAATGCACCTCTATCATCACGCCCGCTCCCGCAATGAGCTTTAATTTTTTGTCCCGCGCTGCACTATTTTGCGTCGCGTCCTGCGGGAGTGAAGACCTCTACTCTCTTTGTTGTTGTTTTGCGGGTGCTAGCAGCAGCAGCATTACTAGGGCTACAGGGATCGCGGCAGTGTCACATTTATACCTCATAGTAAGTAGTAAGTGGTGCTTTGCATACCCCCCGCCCCGCTGCTTGATGTCGTGTTGGTAGTAAAAATATTGTTGAGGTAGTAAAAAAAGGTAGTAAAAGGTAATAAATTCATCTCTATGATTCCGGCATATACCCTGTTTAAGTATTTTACAGTTGTATTTTCATGCACTTGAAACATCATGAAGTTATTATGTTAAGTGGCAGTTCAATAGCATAATAAAAAAAAATCGAATGGACACAAAGCCCATTGTTTTATTAAACATATACTATGTATATTTGAATTTATATTAATATATCTGAACTGTAATAAGGATATTAGTTAAGTCTCATAATAAATGACAATTCTTCAAGGTGCTGTAGGTAAGATTGAGAGTTGTTAAGAGAGAGCAAAGAAAAGAGCAAAAGAGAGCAAAACAAAACCACCCAAAAAACTCCCCTCCCGTCCCGTTCTAAAAGTCGTCTTTCTTGTAGCTTGTTGTCTGTCAAATACAGTTATTTCAGCTTGAATAGTGCTACAAGACATTGACGTATCACTTGCATTTTAAATCCATAAATTAGAGGATTGAAGAGAGGAGGAATCACAACATACAGGAGAGATACTATAAGACGAACAATATGCGGTATGCCAGAAGGAATACGATTTTGAATGATTTCAAACAGAGCAATTATGGTGAAGTTCAGAAATATAACTAGGTGGGGGAGACACGTGTTAAGAGCTCCTGTCCTGAAATCCCTGGAGCTCCTCAGACAAATAGACAATATTCTTGTGTAAGAAAACAGAATAAATATTACATGTGGAAGTATAGAAAGTACCATTACACATAGCCCATATGCATTGCTTACAGTAGAGTCCCCACACCCCGCTTTGACAAGGGAATAGTTATCACAAGTAATTCTCATCAACACAAACTTGCATAGACCTATATTAGTTGACAATATAATAGCTATTCCAATTTTACAACAAGGTAAACAAAAGGCTAAAACCAAAATTAATTTAACAGTTTGGGTCCTGACAAGGGAGTGGTATTGGAGAGGTCTGCAAATGGATACATACCTATCAAAAGCCATCGCTGACAACAGTGTGAATTCGGAAGCAGCATACACGTATATTAAAAAGCTCTGTAACCGGCAGGCAGGACGGGATATAGTTTGCTTTGCTGACAGAAGATCAACAAGAAGTTTCGGATAGATGGTTATACTTCCAAAAAGGGCGTTCATTAGCAAAGCAGCAACAAAAATATACATGGGTTTGTGAAGGCTTTCATGTACATAGATGACATATAAAACAACGGTATTACTGCAGATAATTAGAATGAAGAGCAGGAGAGTCATTGAGAAATATATATATCTATATTTAGAAAGCTGTACATGCCCACCAAGTATAAGATATGTATTGTTGTAATTAATATCCATCTGGAATCAATGTTTGAGTGCAATTAAGGTATTGTCCTTCTGCTCTATTCTTTGCCTCAGTGCCCATAGGATATCTAAAGAAGAGATATGGAACTGTTCTAGAAATATGGGTACAGGTTGCTTCTGTTATCAAACCCTTGAGAGCTTTTACAGCAGTCTATGTTTGACGGTTTGCTCATTTTATTGGATCTTATTATAGTCCCTCCTTCATGTCCAGTTTTACCCAAGATGATCGACCTAGATCTTTCACGATAATATATTATTGCATCATGTATACTAATTTATGCATGTTTTTGTTTGTTGTTAAATTTCAGTTATTTTAAAAGTAGTATTTTTTATTCGCTCAATGATATGCCTTTGTTATATGATTAGCTCATTTGTATTCTGTTTAGAGCTTACACACAACACATAATGGTTGTAAAAAATATCAAATCCATATGATAATTATAATATAATAATTAGGGCTGTCAAGCGATTAAAATATTTAATCACGATTAATTGCATTAATGCCATAGATAACTCGTGATTAATCGCGATTAATCATATTTTTTTTTCTATGCTAAATATCCCTTGAATTCTTTGTCCCATTAATTTTTCTCATTTTAATGCTCTTATCAACATGGAGAAGTGCATCGGCTTGCCTTGTGCAAATGTTTTTTTATTGATAACAACATTGGCATATACTGATCAAAACAGGACGGTACAAAAAAAAAGCCTATAATGCAAGAACATACAAAGAGATGCCTTGAACATAGCAGTCAGGCTACTGCTTCTTTGTTTTGAGCCCATTATTATTTTTTTTAATAATAATGTGCGTTAATCGCGCGTTTAAAAAATTAACGCCGTTAAAATTGGTTTGCGTTAACGCCGTTAATAACGCGTTTAACTGACAGCTCTAATAATAATATTAATGATACATCACATTTATATAGCGCTTTTCAAAATGCTTAAAGATGCTTCACAATAGCCGCTAAATCATACTAATCAAAATTAAAAACAAAACACAAACACAAAACAGAAAGTCTAAAAGTTATTAGCAAGGGTGAAAATATGTGTTTTGAGGGCTGTTTTGAATGATGAAAGAGTGTTGGCATTGCGGATGTGAGGAGAAGTATTTTGAAATCAATCCGGTATTTGACGGGAAGCCAGTAGAGGTCGTGGAGTACAGGGGTTTGGTCTGAGTTGCGGGTCGAAGTGAGCGTACGGGCTGCAGAATTTTTACCATATTGCAGTTTATTAAGGATGTGTTTTGATGATCCGTATAGGATGGAGTTACAGTAATCAAGGCGGGATGAAATGAATGCACTCTCGGCTGCCGACCAGAGAATTCGGCGGCTGAGAGTGATGGGAAGGACGGAGACGAGTGATGAGGTGGAAGAAGGCTGTTTTTGTAATCTGGTTTATATGGGTGAGGAATGAGGAGGGTGGGGTCAAGGATAATACCGAGGTTGCGGACGAGAGTGAAAGGGGGGACAATTATGCCATCAATATCTTGGGAGAGGTCCTGGGTGGAGCGGGGGAGAGATTTATTGCAGTTTCGTTGGAGGAAGTTGTGTTGCAGCCACTTTTTGAAATCAGTGAGGCAGGTGGTGGGGGTTGCAATGGGTTGCTGCAAAGATGGTCTTGGTGGTGAGGTAGATCTGAGTGTCATCGGCGTAGCAGTGGAAAACGGAGGCCTTGTTGGCTGAGGATTTGACCAAGTGGGAGAATGTAGATAATGAAAACTAGGGGACCGAGTACAGAAGCCTTGGGGATACCATGAGTGACTGGGGAATGTGGGGTATTTGCAGTTGAATTGAATTGGCGTATGTCAATGAGTTAGGAAATGAACCAGTTTAGAGAGGTGCCAGTGGTGCCAAGTGAGGACTGGGGGAGGGAGATGAGGATGGAGTGGTTGTTGGTATCGAAGGCGGCGTAGAGGTCAAGAAGGATGAGGATGGAGAGGGAACCAGTGTCAGCAGAGAGAAGAATGTAATTGTGACCTTTTCAAAAGAGTTGTTTACGTGGTGTGTCTGGAGCGGAAGCCGGATTGAAAAGGTCCGTAGAGGTTATTGTCGTCGTGGTGTGATTTTAGCTGGGAGGCAACGGTTCTTCCAAATTGTTCGAGAGGAAGGGGAGATTGGAGAGTGGTCGGAAATAGCTCAGTGTTTCAGGGCCAAGTCCAGGAATTTTTAGTTGGGGGTGACAGCAGCGAGTTTGAGGGCGGGGGGGAGAAGAACCGAGAGGAGTTTATAGCTGAGGTGATCAGGGGAAAGAGTAAGGGGAGACAGGCCATGGCTAGGGTTGAGGGCATGGGATCCAGGATGCAGGTAGAGAACTGAGGCCGTCAGTTGAACGTGTATAATTTTCTTTGGATGTGTGAGAGGAATGAGATGCATTTACTGACATTGAAGGAGTTGGAGATGGTGTCCATAGGTTTAAGAAGTTTATTTATGGTGAAAAACAGAGTCTTGGGGTTGTTGATCCTAATTGTTTGACGGAGGAGTAGTAGGAGGAGCATGCACTGTTGAGGGCGTCTCTGTAAAGCTGTTGGTGTTGTTTGTAGGCATCTTTGTGGATAGTGAGACCAGTTCTATTGGTTAGCCGTTTGAGTTGGCGGCCCTTGGATTTGAGGTGATGAAAGTGATCAGTGTACCAGGGGGTGGAGTGAGTGAAAGAGACAATCTTAGTTTTGATTGGAGTGAGCTGATTGAGCCAGGAGGAGAGTTTCATTAAATATTGCGACCAGGTCAAAAGGGGAGGTGTTCTGGAAGAGGGCGGAGTCAGGGATGGTGTCGGCCAAGAGGGAGGAAAGAACGGACGGATTGATGGATTTGAGATTCCAGAAAGTTATAGTGCGTTTTTTGTTTGACTTGTGGTGTGGGGATGAGAATGTCCATGGTGATAGCCAGGTGGTCAGAGATAGTGACATCGAAGCAGGACAGATTGCTGATTGTGATGCCGGTGATGCAGACAAGGTCCAGTGTGTGTCCTTTTTTTATGGTTTGGAAACTCAACATGTTGGATGAAGTTGAAGATGTTTATGATGTCCAGAAGTTCTTCAGAGGTTTTGGAGTGGAGTCGACATGTATGTTAAAGTCACAGAGTAGCAGAATCGATGGAGTGATGGCACAGAGTTTCGACAGGTCAGATAAGAAAGCTGAGTTAGGTTTGGGGGGGGCGATAAATGACTGCAGCAACCAGGGGTTTGGGTCCAGACAGTTTAAAAACAATATGTTCAAATTAGGGGGTGCCGGGAAGGACATTGTACTTGAAGTGATGCTTTGTCTGAAAAATATGGCTATTCCACCACCAGGACCACGGAGGCGTGGGCTTATCAATATATGCATAACCAGGGGGTGTGGTCTGATTTTGTGAAAAATATTTCTGTGTTTTTTGCCATGTCTCAGTTATGCAGAGAGTCCAGATTATTGTCAGTAATGAATTCACTTAGTATGAGGCCCTTGCTGGTGAATTTTAAAAGTCCCAACAAAATAAAAAATATGGAAACTTCCCAGTAGAAATGTGAGGATTTTTCCAACCTTTATCTGTTGGGCACATGTGACAACAAGGCCCGTAATTAACAGACCTCTCGGAATTACTCCTAGGAATTGCACTAAAGTTAACCTATCACTAAAGGTACTCACAGCTCAAAGTAGGACTTGGGACGGAGTTAACAACGCTCCTTTACCTTATGTTAGCGAAGAGTAGGATCCAGCTTTTAGGAGTGGAAGACGTTACAATTTTACAACCATATCAGCTGTAAATTAAAAGTTTCAAGACATCATTGTAGTATTTCTTACAAGAAAATATAGGTATATAGCTTTCAAATTCATTAGCTATTGCTTCTCTGAAAAGGTTAAGGCCTATATAAAGAGCTTCACAAGGTGGAGAACCATAAAAAATAATGTCACGCCATAGACCCTAAATGTGACGCTCCGCAGTAGTAACGGGAAGAACTTTCTTACAATATCCAGACATGTGTTACTATCATGGCATGTTAGGATGTTTGGGTCCTGGCTTTGGTCTCAGAATTGGAGGGGTCGTGCAAGCAAATTAAGTGTGTGATAGGCACAATTCTGCAGGAATTTTAGCTCAGATAGATAATGAGATGAATTGAGCACCATTGTTTACCAATCCCTACGGCAAACAGGCGTGCCCCTAAATTCATGTTTTACAAATTTTACTTTAAATAGAATATTATTCACAGAACACCCACTATTCCATAACATCATCTGTTTGATTGCAAACGTGTTGCTAGTCTATAGTTCATTTTTGAGAAACAATTACAATTTGAGTGTAGGCAGGGTCAAAATAGCTAAACTTGTCAGAATGTCGGTTAACCCTTGGCAATGCTAATGTATATATCTTTAACATTGGAAAAGAAAAGTTGTAACTGAAAAATAATGAGAAATACCTAAAATGCTGAGGCGGTGGAAACACACTCTCTATTCTTGCTCGAGCGACCTTCTACAGGAAAACAAGCAGACAGTCTGAGGAAGCAAGACTGGGCATGGAAGATTTCTGAGAAGGTTGTAGATTGGCTATTCAGGGCTCCAGACTAACTTTTTCCTTGGGTGCACTGGTGCGCCTAAGTTTTTAATTTGGGTGCACCAGCACGTATTTATGGTGCACCCAAGTTTGAGTTGTTGATGGGGAGGGGGTGGCAACCGGGCAGCTGCACCGGTTGCACCGTCGATATTTACGCCATTGATTAATAATATTTTGACCATTAAATAAATGCCTTAAATAAATGCCGAATCTGTATCCCTCATAAAAAATATCGACAATGCCAAGGGATCGGTTCTGTCCCGAAAAACCCTCTGTCTCCGGAGAGACGCCTGTACGATAAGTGCGCAGAGGTCCATGGGAACACCCACAAATGGTGACGCCATTATCGGAGGAGGGGCTAGGAAGCTGCGCACGCCGCTATAAGTAGCCGATCTCCGGGTAGACTCGCTAAAAAGCTGCTCCCGACCAGGTTTGGTTGCGAGCGTAAGTCAACATGGTGATACAACGACGCTTAAAGAGATCGACTTTCATGGAACAGCTAACCCAGGCTTTCAGCTCAACATACCTCGCTAACCCTCTAATCGAGCTTCGTAGTACAGGCCCCTGGATTGGGCTTCGCGGGTTTGTTTACCGGTGTTGCTATTGTTACCGGTCTTGCGTGTTCCAACGGTTTATAATAAACCGCTGTCTAATCAATACTTCATTCACTGCCTCTTCCGTGGTCATTACAATATTATGAATAGACTGCTCTGTAAAAAAATAAAATAATAATAATTATACCAGATACATTTTCAGTCGCACCGGTGCGCCCAAATAAAATATTTGGTTGCACTACCCCGAATTCTAGGCACATGTGCGCCCAAATTAGGCGCACTCTGGAGCCCTGCTATTGTAGATCAGATGCTGTGGGACATTTGTATACTTGGCAGACCTGTCAAATCGCTTTGTAGGAGGACGGAGATTACTGATTATTTTAGCAACTTTTAGTCTATAAATGACAAAGTGAAAAATACATAACAGACTTTACAACATCAGTATTGACTAAACAAATCTAACTAAAGTATTTTAATACACTTGTATTTTCATTCACTTTAAACAGTATGCAGTTATTATTAGGGATGGCATTCGATTAAGTTGTCTTAGTCGATCGTCGAGAGAATGAACGATCAATTAGTCGATTAATCGTTAATATTTTACCTAAAAAATAAATAAAAAATTATATTCAAAATGAAATGAAAATACAAATGCAGCGTGTTTTCCTCATTGGGATCTTTATTATCAGATGAACAACTCAGTTAAACCAGATCCGTTCAATAGTTATGCGCTACTCTGCTCTAAGCAACGGAGCATGCAGCTCGAAGCCGGTGCTCATAAACATAACTAAAAATAAACACAACCCTAGTTTCTTCTTTTCGTACTCAACGGCAGCCATCTTAGCTACGTAGCGGAAGAGGGTGGAGCCAGGCTGAGCCAAAGTCAGCGCATTTTCCACATAGCCTGCATTAATAGTCATTTTGTAGTTTTTATAGCTTTTTACAGCTGCTAGGCGTAAAGAGTTCACCGTTCAAAGCGGGATGTTATTGCGGGGGAGGAGCCGCAAATTTAAATATTGCCCCCGTGTGGTAAAATGTTTAATTGCACACTGCATTAGTTTAATCTAGGAAAAATGTACGTAATAGACGAAATCCTTAACGATCAATTAATCGATCGTCGATTAATCATGCCCATCCCTAGTTATTATTTTGAGTGACAGTTCAAAAGCATAATCAAAGAAAAATCGAATGCACACAAAGCCCATTGTTTTATTAAACATATACTATGTATATATGAATGTATAATAAAATATCTGACCTGTAATAAGGATAGTCGATAAGTCTAATAATAAATGACAATTCTTCAAGGTGCTGTAGGTAAGATTTGAGAGTTGTTAAGAGAGAGCAAAAGAGAGCAAAACAAAACCACCCAAAAAACTCCCTCCCGTCCCGTTCTAAAAGTCCTCTTTCTTGTAGCCTGTTGTCTGTCAAATACAGTTATTTCAGCTTGAATAGTGCTACAAGACGTTGAGATATCGCTTGCATTTTAAATCCATAAATTAGAGGATTGAAGAGTGGAGGAATCACAACATATAGGAGAGATACTATAAGACGAACAATATGCGGTATGGCCAGAAGGAAAACGATTTTGAATGACTTCAAACATTGCAATTATGGTGAAGTTCAGAAATATAACTAGGTGGGGGAGACACGTGTTAAGAGCTCCTGTCCTGAAATCCCCTTGAGCTCCTCAGACAAATAGACAATATTCTTGTGTAAGAAAACAGAATAAATATTACATGTGAAGTATAGAAAGTACCATTACACATAGCCCATATGCATTGCTTACAGTAGAGTCCCCACACCCCGCTTTGACGAGGGAATAGTTATCACAAGTAATTCTCATCAACACAAACTTGCATAGACCTATATTAGTTGACAAAATACTAGCTATTCCCATTTTACAACAAGGTAAACAAAAGGCCAAAACCAGAATTAATTTGACAGTTTGTGTCCTAACCAGGGAGTGGTATTGGAGAGGTCTGCAAATGGATACATACCTATCAAAAGCCATCGCTGACAACAGTGTGAATTCGCAAGCACCATACACGTATACTAAAAAACTCTGTAGCCGGCAGGCAGAGACGGGAAATAGTTTGGGTTGCCTGACAGCAGATCCACAAGAAGTTTTGGATAGACGGTTATGCTTCCAAACAGGGCGTTCATAAGCCAAAGCGGCAAACAAAAGCATACATGGGTTTGTGAAGGCATTCATGTACATAGATGACATATAAAACAACGGTATTACTGCAGATAATTAGGATGAAGAGAAGAAAAGTCAATGAGAAATAAAAATATCTATACTTTGAAAGCTGTATATGCCCTCCGAGTATAAGATATGTATTGTTGTAATGAACATCATTTGGAATCAATGTTCAAGTGCAATAAAAGTGTTGTCCTTCTGTTCTTTTCTTTGCTCAGTGCAAAAAGGATATCTAAAAAAGAGCTATCGAACTGTTCTAGAAATATGGGTACAGGTTGCTTCTGTTATCAAGCCCTTGAGAGCTTTTACATTTGTCTATGCTTGATTGTCAGATGGTTTGCTTATTTTATTGGATCTCATTATAATCCCTCCTTCATGTCAAGTTTTCCCAATAGATGATGGACCTCAATCTTGGGAGTATAATTTATTCTTGCATCATATATACTCGTATACTCATGTGTACTTGTTTATGCTTTGATATCAGTTTTATTTAAAACTTCTAAAATAATATAAATAATTAAGCTATTAGTCAGCAAGAAGTAGTATATAGTATTTGCTCAATGATACGCAAAAAAAAAAAAAAAATCATTTGCAGTTAGAGCCACAAACCTCATGATTTCAAAGGTTGATTTGACCTTGAATGTCAATTATAATTTTTTTTATTGAAGCTTTCCGATGGAAATGTGAGTTGTTGTTTTTTTAAACCTTTTAACTAATTGGCACATTTGAGCAAAGGGGCCCATAGCTTTAAGCCTCTCAGAATAACTACTAGGAATTGCAAAAAGTTAATTTATGACTAAAAGTACACAAAGTAGGACAAGGGAGTGAGTTACCAGCACTCCTTTACCCACTGTTAGAGAAGAGTAGGACCCGGCTTTGAGTAGTGAGAGACGTTACAATTTTTCAACCATATCGGCTGTAAATCAAATTTTTGAAGACGTATTTTTATTTTAACAAGAACATAAAGGTATATAGCTTTTAAATTCATAGCTTATTGCATTTTCCGAAAAGGTTGAGGCCTTATAAAAAGCCCCACATTGTGTGGACAGCTGCTAAGATTTTAACAAGGCAGGATAATCTGATATATTGTATTGTCAGTTTTAAGTATGACATGTACAAAAAGCGAATTTTGTATTCTATTACTATGTATCTTTGAATGTATACAACCATATCTAACCTGTAAGAAGGAACACATATTAGATAAGTGACAATCTCTGCTTGACCAATTTAAATAAATTAAAATCATTAAAGGTTCCGTCAGTAAGGTTTTAGAGTTGTAAAGAGAGGGCAGAAGAGAGCAAGACTGAAAATAAGCAACCCAAAAGACACCTCTTATTCACTTTATGTTCCTTGACCGTTCCCTAATAAGTATTACCTTGGAGTGGTCGAAAATCTGTTTTTTTTCATACAGCGGCAGACACAAAGAAACTGATATCATCACACAGCATTTCCCTTACTAATAGCTGACAAATGGCTATTGCACATCTAAATAATAACGAAGAAATTCTAGCCAGGAAACCTTACCTACAACACTTTTTGAGTGAGCAAAAATAATCATGAAGAAAAGTATCAAATACCAGAAGCAATGTTCCACAGTCCATTTAAACATTTTAGAAATAAGATATAAGTTAAAACTTGTATATCTAATGACAGTATTTGTTAGGTGGATAATACTATACTAGTCCATTGTCCAGGGGCGTCGCTACTATTTGAAAACCTTCGGGGCTGTAGCCCAAGAAGTTAGGAAAACGGGTTGTTCTGGGGTTTCTCCCCCAGAAAATTGAAAACCGGGCTGATGAACATTAAATTCTAACGTAGTTTTAGAGGTAAAGGAAAGACCAATCGTGAGTTCCTGACTCACGTCAGGGCAGGCCTATTTAGTGGGTACATTTTTAAGGATAGGAAAGTGCACCACATACACCAGCAGCCAAATTGAGACATTAGAAGAATAGCCTAATATCGTACAACAAGAGATAAAAAGTACAACCTGAAATTCAAGCTGTCGGTTGTCAGTTTGCTGAACAAATTGTTAAACTTCAATAATTGCTTCGTAGTCAACATATCCATTTATTTAAGCTCATCAGCATAACAAAAGAGTGTCGCCACACCGGCGGCAAAACATGGCACACGCAAAGTACATCCATGGAATTCAGCCGTCTGCATGAACCGTATGATATGACCAATGGATGGCAGGGGATGCGGACAAGGAATACACCGCAGGGGGGAACATGAGTGACCCTGTTCGCCATAACCTAGCCTGGGTTCTTAAAACGTGGAACAAGCTGGATGCGGAGCGGGTGAAAAACTCCTTAAAAGTGTGTGTCTTTCTGACCAATCGCAGTTCAAGACCCACCTGGGCTGTACCACTTGAGGCCCTGCTCTTTACTCCCCTCTAAACAAAATTGACTTGGTTGCGATGTTGACAGTTTGAGTATTGCGTGTGCTGAGGCTGCGGGAACACAGCTCAGGCTGCCGGACGGCGCTGCAATATTATCCTGCAGTAATCAGCCCAGAAACGTTAACAGCCAAACGAGAATTCTCCAGACTCTCCCGATCAGCCACTCATCTTTTTTACCAGACACTTTTTATGCGCTATAATTCTTTTTTATATATGCGTACATTTTAAACAATATAATTGTAACAATAGATAAGAAAAGTGTTTTTCATACACATAATTTTTTCCATCAGAAGTGATTCTTACTGTAAGTAGGTGCTACCAAGGAACTGAGTTGTTACACTCTTGCCGCATATGATAAACAATACACAGGTATCTGCCATGTTAATGTCAAAGGTGTTACGATGACAAGTTTGGGGATAATGCATCTATACAAAGTATTTTCAATAAAAAACAAATTGACATATTAACAATAAAACAACATGCATGGCTACACCATCATAAGTCCATCTAATTAGTGCCTGAATACAAATGTGTCCACAGACATGGTAACTAACGTATGATAGTAAGCATTATTGGCCCTTAACACTAATATT
The DNA here is from genome assembly GCF_902167405.1 of Gadus morhua. Lineage (NCBI taxonomy): Eukaryota > Metazoa > Chordata > Actinopteri > Gadiformes > Gadidae > Gadus > Gadus morhua. The sequence continues at coordinate 18,093,094 of NC_044056.1, forward strand.
CAGAAAAAAACACTGGCTCAAAAGGCTATTTGCTTAAGCAATTGTAAGTCTGGGTTTGAAAACTGAACACCTTGTAAAAAAGGTTTTGCAACACTGAAAAAATAGATTATAACCTGAAAAAAAAAAAAAACTAAAATTCAAACATCTGTAAACATGATTTTGTGTTCTATTTTATCTTCATCATTTTCACCAACACATTTTCAGAGTTCAAACAATTTCACCAGCGCATTTGCAGAGTTTCAAATCTGGCACTGTTCTAACGGTGTATTTCATTGTTGCCCGTTTTTGAAACCTTGTAAATGGGATTCTGCAAACAGGTTTTCATACATTGAGAAATACGTTTTGAAAGGCTGAATATTTAGTTTTAAAAACTTGTAAAGGTGTACGTTTACGACATTGCAACGTATTTTTTTCAGAACTGACTTTTCAGCACTGCCTTTTCAGAGATTTGACCACAGATGCGCAAGCTTTGAGTCACGTGAATATTGGCAGTGTTCTGACGCCACTCGTTTTGAAACTCCTGACAGTCGAATCTGAAAAAAAAAATAAACGTTCCTGGGGGCGGGACCATTTAGCTCTAAACCTATTGGTTGCTCTCGGCTGACGTACATTCCAATCACACGTGCCGTTCACCGGGATTGTGCGTGATTGGGACTCTCTAAATCGACGCCACTTCGACCTGGGCGGGACTTTACGTCCTACGTCACTCGCTATGGGTTTGCATGTGTGCGCTTAGCCGTGTGTCTCAGGGATCTGTGCACGAACTCCCTTGCACTACAGATTACGAGCGTCAGTGTCGTACGCGATGGAGGGTGGGTGACATTCATACAGTCTGTGATGATAGGCTATATTTCTACAAATGACTTACTATTACTAGCGATTAACATTACGAAACAACACGAACTAAGCTAACATTAGACTATAGCCATACCAGATAACGCCATACCAGCTAACCCTAACTATTTCTATTAAACTCTGAACCATTTTGCAACAGGCAACTGTGTGTTAGTGCGTCTTATTGCTTCCCACGTCTGCGTCTGCGTCTGCATCTTTCCCACTCCTGGCTAATAGTTTCAGCTTTTGTACTGCATATCAGAAATGATCACCCTGTACCACACTGCTGACTTGTTGATGTTTTGTGAGCATTCACGCATTTCTCTAGGTATCTTAAGTTTCCTACTGGAGTCATCAAAACTTTGGACTTTGTTATTGTAAGAAATATTGTGTTGCAAAAACACTTTGTGTCTTACCCTTAGCGTTACCCTAACCTTAACCCCAGTAACATTTCTTCATCATAAACTACAAGTTACGCAAAATGGCATACAAACATCCAGTCCAATATGAAAGAAAAAAAGCTAGCTTCATTAAGGAATCAAACCCCTTATCCCCGCATTAATGAGTCATTCTCTGACCACTAACCCATCAGGTCTTAGTACATGCGATTCAAGAGTTAACCACTTGACAATCTTTAAACTTCGGTTGCCTAGAAATTGTAAAGACAGTGATGTGTGTACATTGTGCGAGAATCCGTCACTCCCGATGTGTGTGCAGTCCAAAATGAAAGAAAAGACCTTGCATCACTAGGGAATCGAACCCCCAATCATCAGTTGGTCGTTGGTAACTGTAAACAAAGAGATCGCATTTTGTTTAACTGCTAACTAACAAACGGGTTTATGCGTTCACTGAACAAAGATTATGGAAATAAAAGACCACTTTTTCCATCAGAAAAATCATCAGAACCGTTATTACCAACCCATAGACACTAAAGCCAAAACCTTTCTCACATGCACACCCATCGCAAGTGACGGCTATGCGCACACATGCACACCCATAGCGAGTGACGTAGGACGTAAAGTCCCGCCCAGGTCGAAGTGGCGTCGATTTAGAGAGTCCCGTCGCCCAGCCATGGTTCCAGAAAATGGAAATCAAAATCAACCGCGAAAGTCGCTTGTTATTCGTGTCATCGGCAGAGCACTGTCAATCACGCACAGCCCGGTGAACGGCACATGTGATTGGAATGTACGTCAGCCGAGAGCAACCAATAGGTTTAGAGCTAAATGGTCCCGCCCCCAGGAACGTTTTTTTTTTTGTCAGATTCGACTGTCAGGAGTTTCAAAACGAGTGGCGTCAGAACACTGCCAATATTCACGTGACTCAAAGTTTGCGCCTGTGTGGTCAAATCTCTGAAAAGGCAGTGCTGAAAAAGTCAGTTCTGAAAAAAATACGTTGCAATGTCGTAAACGTACACCTTTACAAGTTTTTAAAACTAAATATTCAACCTTTCAAAACGTATTTCTCAATGTATGAACACCTGTTTGCAGAATCCCATTTACAAGGTTTCAAAACCGGGCAACAATGAAATACACCGTTAGAACAGTGCCAGATTTGAAACTCTGCAAATGCGCTGGTGAAATTGTTTGAACTTTGAAAATGTGTTGGTGAAAATGATGAAGAAGATAAAATAGAACACAAAATCATGTTAACAGATGTTTGAATTTTAGTTTTATTTTTAGTTTTTTTCAGGTTATAATCTCTTTTTTCAGTGTTGCAAAACCTTTTTTACAAGGTGTTCAGTTTTCAAACCCAGACTTGCAAGCCTTTGAAACTTTTTTTTTCAGGTTTGAATTATGGCAGGAAACTGACTCCATAGCATTCAGTCCAATGCTGGAAATATATCTGTGGCATTCAGTAGGCCAATGCTGTGATAAAATATGCAAAGTATGACCAAGTGTTTCTTTCTGTTCAATAGATAGAACGTTATCAATCCCCTGTGGGAGAAATTTGTTAATGTTTGTCCCTATAAAACAATAATGTAAAGAAAAAAAAATGCACAACGGTAACTGCGTAAGTCAAACCGTCCAATCTGAAGGCTCTACTTAACCACGCCCCCTACTCACTTCCACCAATGCAAAGCGAACAGAACTGAGTAGGGGAGGGCGTAGCCTAACTAGTTTGCGAACGACCCAAAGAAACGCAACGCATATTCAATGAGAACATGTATGAGGCTTTAATAAAATCCCGGACGATTTTTAAATTCCGCCACACATTTTTTAAAAGTGTCTCAAAAAGAGGGCATGTCCGGGCAAAAGACGACGTCTGGTTACCCTACGTACGGGAAACCCATTTGATTCCTACCTGTAACACTGTTTAATAGCGGCCCAAATTGGTGGGCGCTATCCTGGTAATTTCTCTGCTTGAGAAATACGAAGTGTGGCGTGTGAGCGTGTGCATGGGTTGAATTGCGTGTGTCAAACGCCGAATGCGTGAGACTTGACAGCCCTGTTACTGGTATATTATCCCGGATGATGACCGTTGCAGTTCAGCAAAAGAGGCGTAGAAGAAGAAGGGGGCCGGATGTTGACAGTAATGGTTGTGGAACTGGACAGCGCCGTATAACGAATGTATTAAATATGCAAATTTGATCGGACCTTACTGGAAGTATTACCCGACACAGTGGCGGGTGAAGTGACACAATTCACCCACCACCATACAAATCCACCCGCAAATAGCAGGTGGCGGGTGTTAATTTCCATCCCGGGTGTGTGCGTGTGCAGGCGTTATTCCATAGCCTGGTAATGTGTATACATGGATGGTAATATTCATAGTGGTTTAAATAATACATTTGATAATATTTCCCATCTTTGCTGCGCAAGAGTCTTGTTTGAAAGTGCAGTGATTGAAACAAAAAAAAGCCTGGGTTATTGAAGTTTTAAGGTTCACACTGTCATGCACCCAGCCGATGTCAAGTGGACCGGGGTTGAATTCAGTCTCTCTTCTTATATCCATCTTACCAAAGATCTTTTATAACTGTCCTTTTCAACACTCTCTGATCTCACTAAAGGCTAGCAGCAAGAAACGGCGATATCGACGAGATGCGCTATGCATATCACAAATAATTCTCGTTAGCACAAACTTGCATAGGCCTCAATTAGCCGCCAAATCAGGCCAAAACCAAAATGTATTTGATCCTGAACATGTTATTTGCCAACACCCACAGCATACAGGTGTACGTTGAATCTAGATTAGGACATTTATTTTAGATGCAATTTTTTTCATATTTATGGGAATTCTATATTGCTCCCGACAGCAATATTAATAAATCAAATGCTGTGAGGGACCGTGAGACTGTCACAGGCCTGTCATAAACCATGCATTCTTCATTTGGCCCAAATTAAGGGATTGGGCAACCTACCTACCCGTCTACCTACCTTCCCATGCACTCTGCAACTGCACTTATTGCGCATGACAGCTATCTTCCACTTGGCTAAGCCGACCTATTGCCAAAGCTAGAAAGCTAATCACATGATTTTGGTTTTGAAGGGAGGGCTTCAGAGAGAGATCTTATTTTTATGTTTGAGTACTTTGAAAAAAAAGCGTTACTGTGCTGTTAGAAAACACACTTAACTCTGGCTAAAGCGCAGTACCGCGGGCACACTGGAACTTGAGGTCAGATGGAGCGAAACGGGCTCGATGAATTTGAGAGTAACTAGTTGACTGTTAAATTAAAATCAATAGAGCTGCAATTGACAAAGTCTCTATGATTATTTTTGAGCTTGAAAATTGTGATTTTTAAAAACAGAATAAGACATGCATATTTAAAAATATAAAATATATATTTGAAATCACATTTGAGCTGTTTCATTTCCAAATCTCCCCCCCACAAGAGTTCTCCAGGTGAATCTCCCAGGCTTGGCCCCCCCATAATATGCACAGCTTGTATTTTTGCCTCAATGCAGCCACCTTCTGGCAACTCCTGACTGATAGGATTCCTCTCGACACTTCTAAATGTGCTCAGCGCTATGAGGGATCTTAGGATGTGGAAATGTTGATGACTTGCTTTGACTCCCAGAAGTAGGAGGAGGATGCATAGGAAATCTCTCAAAGAGTAAGGTCACTTAGGACCATTGTCGTACTCTGAGGGTGCACTCAAACTAGGCCATCTGGCCGTGGCCGTTGGCCGTCGCAACTGTGGCCTGGCCACGGTAGGCTCTTGTACATACGTCATCACGTCGTAACACGTCATCACCAAGCGTCCGCTGCATGGACCATAATAAAGTCTGCCGCTGTCACGTTAAAATTGTACCGGGGGCGAAAATTGTACCGGCCTACTTCATCAGTTGTCCGTTGCCAGGCAACGGACAACAGATTACGTAAGGGGTTGTCCGTTGCCAGGCAGGTTTCAATCGCGCTCATGTTGCCGAAGACAAAATAATATAATACAGATAACGGATCGCTAGATAACACTTGTTTTTACTTTATATTTGTGTTGCATTTAATTGTTTAATCGAATTTAGCTAGTAAACTGAGTGTTTAATGTGTATCATAGTCTAGCTAACTTGTGTTAATTTAATTTCCTTAATTAAATTAAGAGAAAAGATTATAGGTAATAGATTTAAGCAATAGATCACGACAGGCTGTGGTATGTGCTCATTATACCACTGTTAAGGGGTGTTGTTCGGCCCGACGAGCAGCGGAGGGCCGGCGACCCCCTTTTATACAACGGTTACTATTATGGCAATACGAAAGTCAAAGACACACTACATTTTAAAAAAAAAACAAGAAAGTCGAAATAGCTGTTTTATTAAAGAATACAAAAAAGTAGTCCCTCCTGGCTGCCTTCAAAATGCACGACGGTCGCTATGCAACACACTTTAGCGTCCCTCCGAAAGAAGGCTCGGCTAGAGCGGTTTGCCGGCAATTTATCCTATGGAGCAGTTCACTCACCGTGTGCCTAAGCTTTCGTTAGTCTCTCCATCGCCTTGCTCACTCCCGGAGTAACAACATTTACACCCTCTCCATCATTCAACATATTTTTAGGCTTCAGTGAACTGCGCTATTGCTTTAATACAACTACTTTTATACTTTGTAACCGTTTCTACTTCCAGGCGCGGAGTGATATGCAAACTTTCACAAAATAATTGGGCGTCATAGCAGTTATGTATCCGCTCATTATACAACAGTTATGAACCAATCAGATCGCTGGATTTAAGCCACCCGTTGTATAAAGATAGATAGAAAGATGGGTAGATAGGTGAGCAGGCATTTACTAACTGGTAAATGTTTTTTATTATTATTATTCACGTTATCCCCATAACATTTAGCTATTACCGGTACTATGTAGGGAAATAGATAAATACAATGCAATACAATATACAAATATAAATTTAGAAACGCTAATAAGTGTAATTTGTAAAATAAGTGTTATCTGTCTTGTCGCGCTCAATGCACGAGTTCGCGAATTTTCAAGAACCTTCCACGTCATTCGACGCGATCGTCTGTTGCCAGGCAGGTTTGGAATGGATTACTATGGATGACGTAGACCAGTACAATTTTCGCCCCCGCTACAATTTTAACGTGACACCGCCAGTCAGAGTTTTAACAACAATGGACAACAACACAGAGAACACACCAACAGTTGAACCGCTTGACGCGATGTTTACCGTTTAATGGGAAAGAAGGCTCGTCGCCTTTATTATGTCCGTGGTCGTCGCATGGACTATACGTCATCCAGCTCAGGTTGCGTAGCCGTGCGTGTGAGCGTGTCGGCTCATTAGCATCTGTAACGTAGTGGCCCGTACCGTAGCAGCCCACCTCTCCCAAGAGGCCAAATTGGCCTGGCCTGGCCAGACTGGCCACACTCACACTGGCAGATTTCAGCAAGGTTAGGTGTGAAAACGGCCACGGCCACGGCCAGATGGCCTAGCTTGAGTGCACCCTGAGAGACTAGATAACTTCATGCTGAAATCACTCCTTTTCAATAAAAATGTCACTTGTTCTTATTTTAGCATCATTAAACCATCATTTTAGTTATTTCAGAACCAAGCCCAGCCCTAGTTCTGTCAATTATGTGTTTTAATCTTCTCCGGAAGGGCCCTCTTCAAGGTCACAGAGGCCCTTAGCACTGCCTTGCTATGAGACACACAAGACAACATGCTCTTGTGTGTCCGGTGAGAGGCTTGATACGGTGTGATATTGTATGTATTTCATTTTTCAATTATTTATTATCATTAACATTTGATTTAAATTCACAAATAAATTGACAAAACATTGATCAGGTCAGCTATGAGGCTGACTGGTGCCTATACAACAGTTTTTTTTGCCAGCTAGTTTACTATTTTTTCAAACATCAGATTTATCTCTCAAACAACAGATGTATCTTTCTTGATCTAATTAATAAAATATTTGTAATTCATTCATATTCGGTCTATAAAACACAATTGTAAGTGAAAATCTGACCTTGGGTGACCTACAACACGTAACAGATTTAGCATTTCTACAAAACTGTATTTAACAACTATTTAACAACTAAATACACTTATATTAACATACACTTTTAGGCAATTGTCCATATAACTGATAGAAATATTATGCAAATGTTTTCAGACACTTTTCATTGTTATCGATGAAAAGTGTATATTTTGAAGCCCTTTTGAGTCGTTATTATCAAAAAATGTTATTTATATATATATATATATATATATATATATATATATATATATATATATATATATATATATATATATATATATATAAAGCTGTTATTTCTGCTTGAATAGTGCTACAAGACGTTGAGATATCTCTTGCATTTTAAATCCATACATGAGAGGATTGAAGAGAGGAGGAATCATAACATACAGGAGAGATACTATAAGACGAACAATATGCGGTATGCCAGAAGGGATTCTGGTTTGAATGACCTCAAACAAAATGATTATGGTGAAGTTCATCAATATAACAAGATGGGGGAGACACGTGTTAAGAGCTCCTCTCCTGAAATCTCTTGAGCTCCTCAGACAAATTATAAATATTCTTGTGTAAGAAAACAGAATAAATACAAGATGTGGCATTACCGAAAATACCATTACAAAAAATCCATATGCATTAATTACAGAAGAGTCCCCACACCCCGCTTTGACAAGGGAATAGTTATCACAGGTAATTCTCATTAACACAAACTTGCATAGGCCTAAATGAGCCGAATAAATCATGCCAATTCCCAATTTGCAAGTGGGCAAACAAATGGCCAAAACCAAAAATAATTTGACAATTTGTGGCCTCACCAAGGAGTGGTATTGGAGAGGTCTGCATATGGAAACATACCTATCAAAAGCCATCGCTGATAACAGTGTGAATTCGCAACCAGCGTACAAGTATATTAAAAAGCTCTGTAACCGGCAGGCAGGGAGGGATATTGTTTGGGTTGCTGAAAGTAGATCCACAAGAAGTTTGGGATAGATGGTCATGCTTCCAAATAGGGCGTTCATTAGCAAAGCAGCAACAAAAATATACATGGGTTTGTGAAGGCTTTCATGTACATAGATGACATATAAAACAATAGTATTACTGCAGATAATTAGAATGAAGAGCAGGAAAGTAATTGAGAAATATATACATCTATATTTTGAAAGCTGTACATGCCCTCCAAGTATAATATATGTAATGTTGTAATGAACATCCATCTGAAATCAAAGTTTGAGTGCAATTAAGGTATTGTCCTTCTGTTCTTTTTCTTTGCCTACATGCACAGAGGATATCTTAAACTGTGATAATTGAACTGTAATAGGAATATGGGAAGGTTACTGCTGTAATCGAGCACTTGAGAGCTTTTACAGCGGTCTGTTTTATTGTCTAGGATTGCCCTTTTTATTGTTTCCTCTTTTTCTGCTTGGATCTCATTATAATCCCTCCTTCGTGTCCAGTTCAACCAAACAGGTTTTACCTTTATCCCTGAGGATGAATTAGTATTGCAACATGTATACTTGATGCCTTGGATCATCGTTTATTATCAGGCTTTCTTAAACCAACCAAAATAATACAAATAATAAGCTAGGGGTCTAAGATAAGCAATATGCTATTGCTCAAAGAGACGCCTTGGTGATATGAGTGCATACTATCATCTATACTGAGCATAAACAAAACACATGTTAGTGTTTGAAAATATAAAATCCATACGCCATTAGATCCTAGAACCAAGTTTGTGGATCTACCAAACTTGGTTGACCTAGACATTTAAAGCATTGTTTTCTGCCTTCACATGTCTTGGGGAAATGTGAGTTTTTTTAGCCTTTTAGCTTTTGGGCACATTTAGTACAAAACCTTTCTTCTGACCTATATTAAGCGATCCTCAAAGTGTTGGCCGTTGCATGTTTAAAAGCTAATTGGCTTCGTATTGTATTGTAAATTCTAGGTTCTTCCGTTAACATAATGAGGGGTCTCATTCACAGCTATTTCCCAAACATCACAGCATACAGGTGTACCTTAAAGCTAGAGTAGGACATTTATTTTGGATAAATAAAATCAAATGCTCTGATAAAAAATAAGAAAAATGTCCAGTATTAGTGGCTTTCGCGGGCCTGTAATGAACTCACGGGAGCTCCAGGGTAACTCCCTCCGTCTTCTTTTCTGCGTATATGCTCTTTCAAATAAAGATCATATATAATATGATATTATTAATACGATAATATCATTATTAGTGATATTATTATTAATATATAATATGAGCGCCAAAAGCTTGTATGTATAGTTCAAAGGTTATTGACCTTTATGTCACGTGTTATGTCGAGCTCAGAGATGCAATGTCTGTGTATGGCTTTGATGAGTCTGAATGATAACAACCAGTAGTAATAATAATAATAATAATAATAATAATATCAGCCTTGTATAGCGCATTTCTAGGACCCAATGCGCTTCACAAAAGAAAAAATAAAGTAAAAGGGCTCAGAAAAACAAAACAAAACAAAAAAAAAGGATTCATGACAGCTGCCAAATTTGCTGGCCAGCTTTTCCTCAAAGCCCTCCCTTTAGGGTGCACTCACACTAGGCCATCTGGCCGTGGCCGTTTTCACACCTAACTATGCTCAACTGGCCCCATTGTTCTCTGGCCTGCATTCAGACTAGGCCGGCCGTGGCCGTTGGCCGTCGCAACTGTGGCCTGGCCACGGTAGGTTCTTGTACATATGTAATCACGTCGTAACACGTCATCACCAAGCGTCCGCTGCATGGACCATAATAATATAACATTTGTCCCGACACGCCATTGTTCGGTGGTGTCCTCGACTTTGCATATGGTCGCTGATTCTCCCAAATACATCGGAATTCTTGTGGGTCTTCTCCAACTGTGCCTGAATAGCATCATCTGACCAAATGGCTAACAGACACTCGACTTCTCCATGGCACCAACGTGAACCAACAGTTGAACCGCTTGACGCCATGTTTACCGTTTAATGGGAAAGAAGGCTCGTCGCCTTTATTATGTCCATGGTCGTCGTAAGGACTATACGTCATCCATCAAGGTTGCGTAGCCGTGCGTGTGCGAGTGGCGGCTCATTAGCATCTGTACCGTGGCGGCCCGTACCATAGCAGCACACCTCTCCTAAGTGGCCAAGTTGGCCTGGCCTGCCCTGGCCAGATTGGCCACACTCACACTGGCAGATTTGAGCACGGTTAGGTGTGAAAACGGCCAGATGGCCTTGTGTGAGTGCACCCTTAAAGTGTGGTCCTTTGGAAGCTTCATTTCAAGGGCTACGTAGCCCTACGTCTTGGCTCTAGCCCTTAAAGGTCCCATGACATGCTATTTTATTTATTCTTTAATCTAGGTATTAGTGGGCAACTAACACAGTATTCAAAGACGTTCCCGAAATTCCGCCGTGGTGCAGAGTTACAGCCACTCCGAGCCAGACGCACATTGAGCTTCCCCAAAATGCGCTGTTTTGGTGCCTGTAGCTATAATGCAAATGAGGAGGAGCGAGGCGGGTCAAGGAGGAGGGTGGGGGAGTGGCCCTGAGCAGCTTGCAGCCATGGTACCATGCGCTCTGTTTACAGTGGATGTATCGCAATGGCGAGGCGCACACAGCCATGAGCCATGTTCTGTAAATATTCTAGAACACAGTCCTGGAGCTCTATATCTAAATATTATCATATAGCCTGCATAGATATCTATATCATATAATATATATTATCACGGCCAAAAGCTGTGTGAGCCGATATTATGAATCTCAAACGACCGCGTTGGGTTCTCCGACGTTCCTGGTTCTTCAACGTCCACATCAATGTGAAGTAGACTGAACCGCGACAAGGAGGGGAAAGGGATTGTTGACGGGCAGCGCTTAGGCACCTCGGCCTCCGGCGGTGGTCCCTCAGCGGGGCTCAAGCGGGAGACATTCGCTGCCAACAATCCCTTTCTCCTCCATGTCGTGGTTCATGTTCTTGAGGGAGTCAAAGCCAAAGTTCCTTCCCCCCCAATTCATTCTCAACCTTGGCTGAGATAACCTCCACACTACGAGTCTCGTTGTAGAAATACCAAAGACGAGAGTCCGACGTGTTATGCGCCATAACACCAAAAGCAGAACGGTTATCCAAATAACAAGGAAGTGTACAACACTTGCGTTACAGTCCTGGAGCTCTATATCATATAATACATAGATATCTATATCATATAATACATATTATCACGGCCAAAAGCTGTGTGCGCCTCCAGACGATATTATGAATCACAAACGACTTTATCGGGTTCTGCGACGTCTCGTTCTTCCACTTTCACCTCAACCTGAAGTCGACTGAACCGCTCGCTGCCTGCCGCCGGCTGCCCGCTGCCGGGCGATGGTGCCTCGTGGCAACCGGCGGCATGTCGCAGTTCATGTACTTTAGCGAGTCAAAGCCAAAGTTCCTTTACCCCAATTCCTTCTCAACCATGGCTCAGATAACCCCCACGACAGTGTCGTTGTGGAAATACAAGAGACGTCAGAGACCCGACAAGAAACACTTGCGTTACAGTGTGCGTATTCACACACACACACACATGTGGCGCTCGCACGGTCGAGTCTCATTGGCGGGCCAACGTCTCTGGGCGGGCCAGGCAGAGTAAGGCGAGGAGCTTAGATGCTTTATGAGTTTATGAAGTCCTAAACACAGACATTCCAAATCAGTGTGCTTGAGCCTCCGTTTTTTCAAAGGCAAGCAGAACAGCTAGTGCTCGTTTTACACCAAACGCAAGTTTTAGCCACTGAGGGACCATAGGCAGGCTAGGGGAACTCATATTTATGTTAGAAAACCTCATAAAGTGAGATTTTCATGTCATGGGACCTTTAACCCAAATGAGAATTGGGCCAGCCCTACCCCTACAAAAACAAGGGGGGGGGGGGGGGGAAGGGTAAGGGGTGGCAATGGGATTGGGCCTTAATGTGGGAAAAGACTGACTGGCATAAACTAGTAGAGCCAAATGATGCAGTCAAGGAGAAAGCACATTTCCTCATGCTTGGATGGTTTTCCTTTAATCAGTAAGTTCCAAAATTGTCCAGGAGCCCTGGACTTAAGCTCAATATCAGCTTGTATTATCAAAATCGTATCCGCCACTGCAGACTTGCTCAGGTGAAACTGTTCTGCAATTTTTGATGTGATTAAATCAACCTCAACATCTTCCCTAAATGTATAGCACATAAATGAAACGGCTCGAGTCAAGCGAAGTCTTGGAACCGTTGCTCAAAATCTGATGGACAATTTACATCAATGAAGTTTTAAATTAAATAGGGATGTTAGATAAAAAAATTAAATACAACTTTTTAATATATTTATCAAGTAGAACATGTGATCTACTTGCATTACCTTTGCGATCGACTGGTCGATCGCGACCGATGTCAAAAATCGTTGTGCAAAATCGCAATTTTATGTATATATTGTATTTATTACTTTTAATTATTCATTATTATCTTTATTAACATATGATTTAATTTTACAAATTAATTTATAAAACATATATTGGGTTAGATATGGAGCTGACAGGTGTTGGTTAAACAGTGTTTTTCGCCAGCTAGCTTAGTCTTCTTAAAACATCTGATTTATCTTTCTGGATCTAAGTACAAAATATGTGTGGAAAATGCATTATATCCAGTGAAGATATATAAAAATAAACAACCTTTAAAACACAATTTTAGGAGAAAACAACAACACATAACATATTTGACAAAATCTGTATTTATTTAACAAACACATCTTCAGAATTTAACACTTCAATTGACTTACACTTGTAATAATATGCAGTTTATATTTTGTGGGACACTATGAAAAAGTGAAAAGTACATGATTATTTGAATGTTTTGTATCATATCTGACCTGTAAGTAGGAACAAATATAACATAAGTCAAATTCTGTGACAGCCAATATTAAATAAATGACTTTAAAAATAAACAACCCCAAAAATGCCACTCCCTCTGCTCCCTCCCACCCTATGAACTTCCACTCACATTATAGCCTGAATTTTACCTTTTTTAAGAGAGCAAACATAATAATAATCAAACAAATAAAACACTAAAAGCAATTCAGAATCAGAGTCGTCCACATTTCAGATAAAGATGTATCTTATAAATCAAAAGTATTTTTTGTCAGTGGTATCCACTTTGTAGCAGCGTAATTTCAGTCAAATGCTGTTATTTCAGCCTGAATAGTTCTACAAGACATTGAGATATCTCTTGCATTTTAAATCCGTACATGAGAGGATTGAAGAGAGGAGGAATCACAACATACAGGAGAGATACTATAAGACGAACAATATGCGGTATGCCAGAGGGGATACGATTTTGAATGACTTCAAACATAATGATTATGGTAAAGTTCAGAAATATAACAAGATGGGGGAGACACGTGTTAAGAGCTCCTCTCCTGAAATCTCTGGAGCTCCTCAGACAAATTATCAATATTCTGGTGTAAGAAAACATAATAAATATCAGATGTGGAAATATAGAAAGTACCATTACAGAAAGTCCATATGCATTGCTTACGGTTGAATCCCCACACCCCGCTTTGACAAGGGAATAGTTATCACAAATAATTCTCGTTAACACAAACTTGCATAGGCCTAAACTTGCTGAATGAATAATGCCAATTCCCATTTTACAAATTGGCCAGCAAAAGGCCAAAACCAACATTATTTTGACAATTTGTGGGCTGACAAGGGAGTGGTATTGGAGAGGTCTGCATATGGATACATACCTATCAAAAGCCATCGCTGACAAAAGTGTGAATTCACAAGCAGCATACACGTATATTAAAAAGCTCTGTAACCGGCAGGCAGGACGGGATATAGTTTGGGTTGCTGACAGCAGATCCACAAGGAGTTTGGGATAGACGGTTATGCTTCCAAATAGGGCGTTCATCAGCAAAGCAGCAACAAAAATATACATGGGTTTGTGAAGGCTTTCATGTACATAGATGACATATAAAACAATAGTATTACTGCAGATAATTAGAATGAAGAGCAGGAAAGTAATTGAGAAATATATATATCTATATTTTGAAAGCTGTACATGCCCTCCAAGTATAAGATATGTAATGTTGTAATGAACATCCATCTGAAATCAAATTGCAATTAAGGTATTGTCCTTCTGTTCTTCTTCTTTGCCTAAATGCACAGAGGAAATCTTCAACGCTGATAATTGAGCTGTTCTAGGAATATGGGAAGGTTATCGAGCACTTGAGAGCTTTTTCAGCAGTCGGTTTGATGGTCTAGGATTGTTCTTTTTTATTGTTTCCTCTTATTCTCATTGGATCTCATTATAATCCCTCCTTCATGTCCAGTTTTACCCAAACAGGATGGACTTTTATCCCTGAGGATAAACTTGTATTGCATCATGTATATTCTAATGCAGGGGTGCACACACTTTTTTCGGCTTGCAAGCTACTTTCAAAATTAGCAGGTCAAAACGACATGCCTACATTAAAAATGCATTGTTTGGAATCAGGCTTCCAAATGACAATCAGTCATGGTGGAATGGTATTTGATATACTGAAAGGGGACATATTATGAAAACAACACTTTTCCTGGGATTTTGGGTGTTGTTCTGTGATTCTGGTGCTCCCACAAGCATACAAACTTTGAAAAAAGTCTGTACATGATTTTTTGAGTGAAATCTGCATTTCTGAAAGTACCCTGCCTACAGATAACAAACGAGCGAGTCCGTTTCGGTGCCCCCTCCTACGTAGGAAGGGGGCACATTTGAGTATTACCTCCCACATCCCCACCCTCCTCCAATCAGAGCATAGCTAAGATTTGTGGACCATTAGACTGGCGCTGGGCGGAGAAGATGTTGGCGCATTTCAGAAGCAGGAGCTCGGCGGCAGTCCGGCAGCTCAGCTCCGGGAATACAATCCCTTTCTATGCCGGAGCTGTCGGACTGCCGCCAGAGCTTCGGTGGCAGCATCGGCAAGGGGATCTTGGCGGCTGTCCGGCAGCTCCGACGGAGAAGGGATTGCACTCCCGGAGCTGAGCTGCTGGGATGCCGCCGAGCTCCCCCCGCCGGAGCTGCCGGACAGCTGCTGAAGCTCCCACACCGGAGCCGGGTGTACAATCCCCTTCCCCTCCATGTCGCGGTTAAATATGGACTTCAGAGAGTCAAGTCCAAAGTTCCTTTCCCCCAATTCTTCTCAACCATGGCCGTGATAACCCACTACGAGTCTTTACTTGTTGTGAAAGTACCAGAGACGTCAGAAGCAGTCTTTTTGATTCATAATATCGTTCGAGGCACCCATAGCTTTTGGCCTTGATATTAGATATATTATATAAATACCTATATATATATATATATATATATAATATTATTATTATATAGATATAGAGCTCCGGGACTCCGCAAATGGCAATAATCACTTCTCCTCCATGCTTTGATTCACTCTGGCAGCTCATTGGTCAATGGTCAGCAGCTCATTTGCATTAAAGCTACAGAAAACAGAAACAGCGCATTCTGAAGATACAGAAACGGAGGGGAAGAGAAGTAGGCAAGAAACTCATACTATGTTTACTTCTTGGGAAAACACCATGATATGTCTCCTTTTAATAATCTTAATGTGGGAAAAGGCTGTCTGACATAAATTAGTAGAGCCAAATAATGCAGTCAAGGAGGAAGCACATTTCCTCATGGTTCGTTAGTTTTCCTTTTATCAGTAAGTTCAAAAATTGTCCATGAGCCCTGGATTTAAGCTCAATATCAGCTTGTACTATCAAAGTCTCATCCTCCACTGCAGTCTTGCTCAGGTGAAACAGTGCTGCAATTTTTGATGCGAGTAAATCAACCTCAACATCTTCCCTAAATAAATATAGACATTGTCTTGGGTAAAGCAAATTCTTGAAACTGTTGGTCCAAATCATTTTTTTTAATTTCATGCAATATACTTGCACTTCCTTTTACAATTAAAAATATTAAAGGCATTAAATCAATTGTTCAAAGAACAACAAAAAGTAAAGCATTTTGTGCAAAATTGCGATGTGATCTATACATTGTACTTATTACTTTAATTAATTATTATCTTTATTAACATTTTATTTAATTTTACAAATGAATTTAAAAACATATATTGGGTTCGATATGGAGCTGACAGGTGGTGGTTAAACTGTTATTTTCGCCAGCTAGCATAATCATTTTTAAACATCTGATGTATCTTTCTGGATCTAAGTATATGTGGTAAATTATTCAAATCCAGTGAAGCTATAAAAAGTAAACAATCTTGAAAAAACACAATTTTAGGAGAAAATCTAACCTGAGTTGACAAATAACACATAACAGAATTTACTAAATCAGTATTTATTTAACAAAAATATCTTCAGAATTTAAATAGATTTAAATTTACACACAATTGTAATAATTTGCAGTTAATATGTTGTGGGACATTAGGCTTAACAGCCTAATGAAAAAGAACAAGGGAAAAAAGTACATGTTTATTTGAATGTTTTTGATCATATTTGACCTGTAAGTAGGAACAAATAGTCACATTCTGTGACATTGCCAATAATATTATATCAATGTTTGACTTTAAAAATAAGCAACTCCAAAAATGCCACTCCCTCTCTGCTCCCTCCCTCTCTATGAACCTCCACTCACATTATAACCCCAGAATTTTTAGTTTTTTGAGTTAGCAAACATAATAATAGTAATAATAATAAAATAAATAGCATACAAAAATATATTGTCCACATTCCAGATAAACATGTTATGCACATCTTATCAATCAACATAATTGTTTTCAGTGGTGTTCTCTGTCTAGCAGCCTATTGTCTGTCAAATGCTGTTATTTCTGCTTGAATAGTGCTACAAGACGTTGAGATATCTCTGGCATTTTAAATCCATACATGAGAGGATTGAAGAGAGGAGGAATCACAACATACAGTAGAGATACTATAAGACGAACAATATGCGGTATGCCAGATGGGATACGATTTTGAATGACTTCAAACATAACGATAATGGTGAAGTTAAGAAATATAACAAGGTGGGGGAGACACGTGTTAAGAGCTCCTCTCCTGAAATCCCTGGAGCTCCTCAGACAAATTATTAATATTTTCGTGTAAGAAAACACAATAAATATTAGATGTGGCACTATAGAAAGTACCATTACAAAAAGCCCATATGCATTAATTACACTAGAGTCCCCACAACCTGCTTTGACAAGGGAATAGTTATCACAGGTAATTCTCGTTAACACAAACTTGCATAGCCTTAAACTAGCCGAAGGAATAATGCCAATTCCCATTTTACAAATAGGCAAACAAAAGGCCAAAACCAAAATTAATTTGACAGTTTGTGTCCTAACTAGGGAGTGGTATTGGAGAGGCCTGCATATGGAAACATACCTATCAAAAGCCATCGCTGACAACAGTGTGAATTCGCAACCAGCATACAAGTATATTAAAAAGCTCTGTAACCGGCAGGCAGGGCGGGATATAGTTTGGGTTGCTGAAAGTAGATCCACAAGAAGTTTGGGATAGACGGTTATGCTTCCAAACAGGGCGTTCATCAGCAAAGCCGCAACAAAAATATACATGGGTTTGTGAAGGCTTTCATGGACGTAGATGACATATAAAACAACGGTATTACTGCAGATAATTAGAATGAAGAGCAGGAAAGTAATTGAGAAATATAAATATCTATATTTTGAAAGCTGTACATGCCCTCCAAGTATAAGATATGTAATGTTGTAATGAACATCCATCTAGAATCAATGTTTGAGTGCAATTAAGGTATTGTCCTTCTGTTCTACTTCTTTGCCTCGGTGCACAGAGGATATTTTAAACAGTGATAATTTAACCGTTCTAGGAAGGTTGCTGCTGTTATCGATCACTGAAGAGCTTTTACAGGAGTCCAAGTAAGATTGTTAGACGGTTTGCTGATTTATTGTTTTCTCCTATTCACATTGGGTCTCATTATAATCCCTCCTTCTTGTCCAGTTTTAACCAAACAGGATGGACCTTTATCCCTGAGGATGATTAATGATTGCATCATGTATAGTCTAACACCTTTTGTTTATTGTTATTGTCTTATTTATTATTATTATTTAAAAACACAAATAGTCCAAATAATTGTTTGGCCTTCAAGCAGCATTTTGTTTGCTCATAGACACGCCTTGATGATATGTATCTGTAATGAGCCTACAAACGCCAGAGTGCTAATTATACTGTGCCAATTAATACAGGTCAACATTTTGATTAACCATTTACATTTTTTTATGGTTACATTTAAATGAACCATCAAAAAATTCACACTGTAACCATAAATTTCGCACCCTGCAACTTAGAACATAAAGGTACAGACATATCCAAAAAAATTATTATATCATGGAATGTAATTACCGGTAGGTGAGTGCTGCATGCAGCGCTCAACTATTGTACTTCTTAAAGGAGACGTATTATAGTGTTTTCCCAACAAGTAAACATAGTATTTGAGTTCCAGAAAACATTTTTTTGAAGCTGTTTGCTGGAAATAGCTTTTAAGAAAAAAAATCTCGCCTACAGTCCCTTCAGAATGCGCTGTTTCTGGTGTCTGTAGCTTTAATGCAAATGAGCTACTGCCCATTGACCAATGAGCTGTCAGACTGAACCACAGCAAGGAGGAGAAGGGATTGTTGCCGTTTGCAGACTCCTGGAGCTCTATATCTATATCCTATAATATAATATAATAATCATAATATTATATATGGGTATTTATATAATATTATATCTAATATCACGGCCAAAAGCTATGTGCGCCTCAGATGATATTATGAATCATAAAAACTGCGTCTGAAATCTCTCGCACTTCCACAACAAGTAAAGACTCGTAGTGGGGGATATTTCGGCCATGGTTGAAGGAATTTGGGCAAAGGAACTTTGGCCTTGACTCTCTGAAGTCCATGAACCGCAACATGGAGGAGAAAGGGATTGTAATCCGGGAGCTGATCTGACTGCAGCTGAGACCTACCCCCGCCGGACCTGCCAACTTCGACGGCAGATCAGCTCCTGGAGTACACCGCCGGAGCTGCCGGACGGCTTCGACAGTGTCGGGCGGAGGTAGCTCGGCGGACAATATTTTGTAAGAATCTTTATCGTGAACTCAGTTTTTCGAGGTGGGGAACAGATGATCCTGAACACCACTTTTTACCACCACAGCTTGTGGGCCTTTGTTTCAATTCACACTTATTTCTTACCTAATATACAATATTATTCACACAAAACCAATATTCCTCAACCATCATCTCTTTTAGTGAACATGTTTTGTGTTTACAAATAATGTTTTAGGAAACAATTATTTGACTCAATGCAGGGGAATAATATTTAAAAGTAACAATTTCAGTCAAAGCTAGACTAGGCAGATTATTTTAGAAGCATTTTTTGTGGTTGTGGGCATAGATATTTTTTTTAATCTAGATTAAAGTGGCAAACGGCAAAAAATCATTTTGTTTACCTTGACAGCGGTCAATTATACTTGGCAACGGTGAATTATCAAATATAATTCACCGCCGGAAGTTGTGAAGTGCCCATGCAAGTGAACGGAGCATAAACAAAAATAATTGACAGCTGAACGTTGGGAAGGCCCATGCAAGTGAATGGAGCAGTCTACAGCATTGAGAAGCGCCGTGTAATAATCCATGATGTAAGGTTTAGAAGTTAAATATTTGAAAGTTGTAGAATAAGTTAATCTAATTTATATTGGAGTTAATTTGCTAGAAATGTACTTGCCATGTTTAGTCAGTTAATCATTTACATATTTGTTACACAATTATTACTTACATATTTACATGTTTACATATTTAACACAATCAGGATATTCAGTTGAATCTGCCGCTCTGATTCCCTCACGTTTACCTCAGTCTAAATTCTAGCTTCTGATTGGTTAGTTCAGTAACGTGATGGGTCCGAACAAGGAAGTGTTTGAAAATAGATTTACGGCGATATTTTTTTTATCGTCTGATAAAAAAATTTGCGTTAACGCAGCCGTTAAAACCGGTAACAGCCCACCACAAATTTTTTGTGATGTTTAGTAAGCAACTTTACGTCCCTACAGAAATTAATAAATGAAATTCAAAACCGGCATTTGTTACCATGGCAGGCCTTTCATGGATTATATTGAATTGAAGGTTTCAGTCAGAGGTTACTGACTCACTTTATTCTCTTGATCACCGCTTTGCATGTTCTTGGTCGATATTTTCTGTTTTTATTATCACTATTGTGTTCTGCACATACATGGCTTCTTGAATCCTATGCGCCAAGGGACTTGGGTCCAGCGGAGCTAAAAAAATCAGGCTTGGCTATCTGCTTTACTTTAGTCCATTAGGAAAAGCATTGACGGCGGAGCCTTTAGATTAAATAGAATGATAGCAATTTAGGCCAATCCCCATCGTGTTTCCAACCTGCTGTAACCCTCCATTGCTGAAAGAATACTCTTGAGGACAAGTGCCACTCTGCCCCGGCATTATATACTGTGGCACTCAGGGCTGTACTCTGCTCTTTTGAAAGGGCAATTAATAACTTCCATGAGACAAGCTACAGATTTAACCCATGCAGGTTATCTTTATTGCAGGGCCAAAATGAAAAAGGGGGAGGGGATCAAAAAGGTGACATAGCTTCTTCCCGGATCGGGGTACCCTTTAGCTGGGGAAATCACTCCTTGGTTAGGGACTGGGGAGGGGGAAAACACAGGACAGCAGTCATGAACAGTCCAACCCAGGGAAAAGGGGTTAGCTGCGGCTATCTTCCTTAGCTCCTCTTCTCTCTAAAGAGTCTTTTAAAAGACAGCCAGCCTTCACGTAATCCCCAGGGTTCTTCTTTATTAATGTTCAAACAGAGGCCTCTTACCGCACTCGGCATGCTACGAGGTCCCAAACCTCTCGCTTCGGTAGCCACTGGCCGGCTTGAATAGGCCGGGAGTTGGTTGCTTCTTCCAGGACTGCAGAAGCTGCGGTATTTGGACTGCATTTTATCTATAATTTGACATGGATTGTGTCGGAATGCGATCTGACCGGTGGTTAAACGAGTTATGTTTTTCACCACCTAGCATGCTCTTTTTAAATCTGACTAATCTTCAGGCTTATCTGACTAACCCTGGATCTAGCTTCTCCATATATGGGATAATTTATTTATTTACAGTGATAATATAAAAAAGTTAACAATATATACAAAGCAATTGTGTAACAAATATTAATAGTTAAATATACTTGTACTTACACACACTTCAAAGTATGCAGTTATTATGTTGAGTGACTAATAACACAAAATAAAATGCCAACTATGAGCATATGTATATTTGAGTGTATATTACCATATCTCCCTTTTAATAAAGAACAAATATTAGAAGTCCCACTCTGTTATGGCCAACAAGGTCAAATAAATGAAAAACCTTTTGAGAGTATGGAGTAGTATTTGAGAGTTTTAAAAAGAGATAGCAGAAGGCTACTTTGAAAATACACAACCAGAAACACTTCTCTCCCTCCATTTCTCCATATTCGATATTGTCACCTACAGAACCATGCACAACATGCAGGCACTGAACTCACTAATAGATGACAGATGCATTTCTAACAAATTCCACACTTATTATATTTCTAAGTTATGCACAACATCTTATCTAACAACAATATTTAGTTTTATTTGACAAAAGCATATATTTAGCAGTCCTCTGTCTACTAGCACATCATCTGACAATTTTTTTTTTTATTTCAGCTTGAATAGTACTACAAGATGTTGAGATATCTCTTGCATTTTAAATCCATACATGAGAGGATTGAAGAGAGGAGGAACCACAACGTACAGAAGAGACACTATAAGACGAACAATATGCGGTATACCAGAAGGGATTCTTGTTTGAATAATTTCAAACATTATGATAATGGTGAAGTTCAGAAATATAACAAGGTGGGGGAGACACGTGTTGAGAGCTCCTCTCCTGAAATCCCTGGAGCTCCTCAGACAAATAGAAAATATTCTTGCGTAAGAAAACATAATAAATATTAGATGTGGAAGTATAGAAAGTACCATTACACAAAGCCCATAAGCATTGCTTATGGTGGAGTCCCCACACCCCGCTTTGACAAGAGAATAGTTATCACAAGTAATTCTCATTATCACAAACTTGCATAGTCCTGCATTAGTTGACAAAATAATACCAATTCCAACTTTACAACTAGGCAAACAAAAAGCCAAAACCAAAATTAATTTGACAGTTTGTGTCCTGACAAGGGAGTGGTATTGGAGAGGTCTGCATATGGATACATACCTATCAAAAGCCATCGCTGACAACAGTGTGAATTCACAACAAGCATATACGTATATTAAAAAGCTCTGTAACCGGCAGGCAGGACGGGAAATAGTTTGGGTTGCTGACAGCAGATCAACAAGGAGTTTGGGATAGACGGTTATGCTTCCAAACAGGGCGTTCATAAGCAAAGCAGCAACAAAAATATACATGGGTTTGTGAAGGCTTTCATGGGCATAGATGACATATAAAACAACGGTATTACTGCAGATAATTAGAATGAAGAGAAGAAAAGTAATTGAGAAATAAAAATATCTATATTTTGAAAGCTGTACATGCCCCCCAAGGATAATACGTGTCATATTATCATCAACATCCATCTGAAGAAAATGCTTGAGTCCAATTAAGGAATTATCCTGTAAATTATCTTCTATGCGCCGAGTAGAGAAAAGAACTAAACAGGTGAATTTGAAGCTGTTCTTTGTTTATGGGAAGGTTGCTGCTGTTATGGAGCCCTGTAGAGCTTTACAGCAGTCTAAATGTAGTTGTTAGCTCATTTTATTGTTGTCCCAGTGGATCTCATTATTATCCCTCCTTCATGTCCAGTTTTACCCAAAGAGGATGGACCTCTATCTCTCAGGATAATCTAGTATTGCGTCATTTATACTCTTAATGACGCAATATTAAACTTTTTTGGGATTTTTTATTTTGAAGACAACTTTTACTTTTGACTTCAGATTAAAACATTATTTATGTGGCTAGCTCGATGTTCACGTAATATAAATATATAAAAAGTCTTAATAAAGACCATTAAGACCTTATTGGTATACCATTGACAATAATTGATTAGCCACAGCTAGCCTCAGAAGTCTGATAATTTGTGTTAAAACTTTTATGACCGTATGTCGAAAGGTTCAGAGTTATGCTTCTTCAGGATTTTCAATCGGTCGCTGTAGCGATTGATTTTGGATGAACATAAGCCTATTTTATGACACTTTGAGGAACTCCTGAATCCGAATAACACGCCCTCTATGTTGGTGGCAGAGCTTGAGGTTGATGGTGTTTCGTCGTCAATTTCCCTGGTGGTGGTCACTGAGGTAGTCAAACATCTCCGCAGTGGCAAAGCCCCAGGGATTGATGAGATCCGGCCAGAAATGCTAAAGGCTCTGGGTGTTGAGGGGCTGTCATGGTTGACACACCTATTCAACATCGCGTGGGAGTCGGGTACAGTGCCAAAGGAGTGGCAAACCGGGGTGGTGGTTCCCCTGTTCAAAAAGGGGGACCAGAGAGTGTGTGCCAATTACCGGGGTATCACACTTCTCAGCCTCCCTGGTAAAGTCTACTCCAAGGTGCTGCAAAGGAGGGTTCGGCCGATCGTCGATCCTCAGATTGAAGAGGAACAATGCGGTTTTCGCCCCGGACTTGGAACTACGGACCAGCTCTTCACTCTTGCAAGAATCCTGGAGGGGGCCTGGGAGTATGCCCATCCGGTCTACATGTGTTTTGTGGATCTGGAGAAGGCGTATGACCGGGTCCCCCGGGAGAAACTGTGGGAGGTGCTGCGGGAGTATGGGGTAAGGGGGTCTCTCCTCAGGGCCATCCAATCTCTGTACTCCCAAAGCGAGAGCTGTGTTCACGTCCTCGGCAGCCAGTCAGTTTCGTTCTCAGTGGATGTTGGTCTCCGCCAGGGCTGCGCCTTGTCACCAATCCTGTTTGTGATATACATGGACAGGATATCGAGGCGTAGTCGTGGTGGGGAGGTGTTGCAGTTCGGTGGTCTGAGGATCTTGTCACTGCTTTTTGCAGATGATGTGGAACTCATTGGATCATCGGCCTGTGACCTTCAGTACTCACTGGATCGGCTGGCGGCCGAGTGTGAAGCGGCTGGGATGAGGACCAGCACCGCTAAATCTGAGGCCATGACTCTTAGCAGGAAACCGGTGGATTGCTTACTCCGGGTAGGAAATGAGTCCTTAGCCCAAGTGAAGGAGTTCAAGTACCTCGGGGTCTTGTTCGCGAGTGAGGGTACTATGGAGCGTGAGATTGGCCGGAGAATCGGAGCAGCAGGGGTGGTATTGCGTTCGCTTTACCGCACCGTTGTTACGAAAAGAGAGCTGAGCCGCAAGGCAAAGCTCTCGATCTACCGGTCGATCTTCGTTCCTATCCTCACCTATGGTCATGAGGGTTGGGTGATGACCGAAAGGACGAGATCGCGGGTACAAGCGGCCGAGATGAGTTTTCTCAGAAGGGTGGCTGGCGTCTCCCTTAGGGATAGGGTGAGAAGCTCAGCCATCCGTGAGGAACTCGGATTAGAGCCGCTGCTCCTTTACTTAGAAAGGAGTCAGCTGAGGTGGTTCGGACATCTGGCAAGGATGCCCACTGGGCGCCTCCCTTGGGAGGTGTTTCAGGCACGTCCAGTGGGGAGGAGACCTCGGGGAAGACCCAGGACTAGGTGGAGAGATTATATCTCAACACTGGCCTGAGAACGCCTCGGGATCCCCCCGTCAGAGCTGGTCAATGTGGCCCGGGAAAGGGAAGTCTGGGGCCCCCTGCTTGAGCTGCTCCCCCCGCGACCCGACCCCGGATAAGCGGATGACGATGAGATGAGATAAGCCTATTTAAACTTGACCTATGTTCCTTTACACCAACTTTGGTGATGATAGCCATAATTTAACCCCGCCTTGATTGGGGTAAAAATTTGGTTATAGGTTATGGTAATAACCTCGTGACATCGTGAAGCAGATTGGTTCACCATGAAGCGACACATACGTGGGCGAAACTTCATGACCATAGGTGAAAGTGGTTAGAAATTATCACCATCCAAAGTTTCTATTATCAGTTAATGAATGTAGCACACCATATCGCCGAACTTGGATCTGAAACTGGAGAAATTCATCTTGACCCATGTGCCTTTAACTACACCAAGTTTGATGATGGTTGGGTTAAAGGTCCCATGGTATGCTACTTTATGGATGCTTTAATATATAGATATTAGTGGGCCCCTAACAAAGTATTTGAAAATTCGTTCCCTAAATTCAGCCGTGGTGCAGAATTGCAGCCTCTACGAGCCAGTCGCACATTGAGCTTTCCCAATTAATGCATTTTATTTAGATTCAGAACCTAATCTATAATTTGACATAGATTGTGTCGGATTGCGATCTGACCGGTGGTTAAACGAGTTATGTTTTTCACCACCTAGCATGCTCTTTTTAAATCAGACTAATCTTCAGGCTTATCTGACTAACCCTGGATCTAGCTTCTCCATATATGGGATAATTTATTTATTTACAGTGATAATATAAAAAGTTAACAATATATAAAAAGCAATTGTGTAACAAATATTAAAAGTTAAATATACTTGTACTTACACACACTTCAAAGTATGCAGTTATTATGTTGAGTGACTAATAACACAACATCTCCCTCCATTTCTCCATATTCCATATTGTCACCTACAGAACCATGCACAACATGCAGGCACTGAACTAACTAGTAGATGACAGATGCATTTCTAACAAATTCCACACTTATTATGTTTCTAAGTTATGCACAACATCTTATCTAACATTAATAGTTAAATATACTTGTACTTACACACACTTCAAAGTATGCAGTTATTATGTTGAGTTTCTAATAACAAAATAAAATGCCAAGTATGAGCATATGTATATTTGAGTGTATATTACCATATCTCCCTTTTAATAAAGAACAAATATTAGAAGTTCCACTCTGTTATGGCCAACAAGGTCAAATAAAGGAAAAACCTTTTGAGAGTATGGAGTAGTATTTGAGAGTTTTAAAAAGAGATAGCAGAAGAATACTTTGAAAATACACAACCAGAAACACTTCTCTCCCTCCATTTCTCCATATTCCATATTGTCACCTACAGAACCATGCACAACATGCAGGCACTGAACTCACTAATAGATGACGGATGCATTTCTAACAAATTCCACACTTATTATATTTCTAAGTTATGCACAACATCTTATCTAACAACAATATTTAGTTTTATTTGACAAAAGCATATATTTAGTAGTCCTCTGTCTACTAGCACATCATCTGACAATTTTTTTTTTTATTTCAGCTTGAATAGTACTACAAGATGTTGAGATATCTCTTGCATTTTAAATCCATACATGAGAGGATTGAAGAGAGGAGGAACCACAACGTACAGAAGAGACACTATAAGACGAACAATATGCGGAATACCAGAAGGGATTCTTGTTTGAATAATTTCAAACATTATGATAATGGTGAAGTTCAGAAATATAACAAGGTGGGGGAGACACGTGTTGAGAGCTCCTCTCCTGAAATCCCTGGAGCTCCTCAGACAAATAGAAAATATTCTTGCGTAAGAAAACATAATAAATATTAGATGTGGAAGTATAGAAAGTACCATTACACAAAGCCCATAAGCATTGCTTATGGTGGAGTCCCCACACCCCGCTTTGACAAGAGAATAGTTATCACAAGTAATTCTCATTATCACAAACTTGCATAGTCCTGCATTAGTTGACAAAATAATAGCAATTCCAATTTTACAACTAGGCAAACAAAAAGCTAAAACCAAAATTAATTTGACAGTTTGTGTCCTGACAAGGGAGTGGTATTGGAGAGGTCTGCATATGGATACATACCTATCAAAAGCCATCGCTGACAACAGTGTGAATTCACAACTAGCATATACGTATATTAAAAAGCTCTGTAACCGGCAGGCGGGACGGGAAATAGTTTGGGTTGCTGACAGCAGATCCACAAGGAGTTTGGGATAGACGGTTATGCTTCCAAACAGGGCGTTCATAAGCAAAGCAGCAACAAAAATATACATGGGTTTGTGAAGGCTTTCATGGGCATAGATGACATATAAAACAACGGTATTACTGCAGATAATTAGAATGAAGAGAAGAAAAGTAATTGAGAAATAAAAATATCTATATTTTGAAAGCTGTACATGCCCCCCAAGGATAATACGTGTCATATTATCATCAACATCCATCTGAAGAAAATGCTTGAGTCCAATTAAGGAATTATCCTGTAAATGATCTTCTATGCGCCGAGTAGAGAAAAAAACTAAACAGGTGAATTTGAAGCTGTTCTTTGTTTATGGGAAGGTTGCTGCTGTTATGGAGCCCTGTAGAGCTTTACAGCAGTCTAAATGTAGTTGTTAGCTCATTTTATTGTTGTCCCAGTGGATCTCATTATTATCCCTCCTTCATGTCCAGTTTTACCCAAAGAGGATGGACCTCTATCTCTCAGGATAATCTAGTATTGCGTCATTTATACTCTTAATGACGCAATACTAAACTTTTTGTGGATTTTTTATTTTGAAGACAACTTTTACTTTTGACTTCAGATTAAAACATTATTTATGTGGCTAGCTCGATGTTCACGTAATATTTAAACTTTAAGTAAAGTTGCAAGCAGCATTTAATGGGGCCAAGTCTTAACAAAGACCATTCAGACCTTATTTTTATACCATTGACAATAATTGATTAGCCACAGCTAGCCTCAGAAGTCTGATAATTTGTGTTGAAACTTTCATGACCGTATGTCGAAAGGTTCAGAGTTATGCTTCTTCAGGATTTTCAATCGGTAGCAGTAGCGATTGATTTTGGATGAACATAAGCCTATTTTATGATACTTTGAGGAACTCCTGAATCCGAATAACACGCCCTCTATGTTGGTGGCAGAGCTCGAGGTTGATGGTGTTTCGTCGTCAATTTCCCTGGTGGTGGTCACTGAGGTAGTCAAACATCTCCGCAGTGGCAAAGCCCCAGGGATTGATGAGATCCGGCCAGAAATGCTAAAGGCTCTGGGTGTTGAGGGGCTGTCATGGTTGACACACCTATTCAACATCGCGTGGGAGTCGGGTACAGTGCTAAAGGAGTGGCAAACCCGAGTGGTGGTTCCCCTGTTCAAAAAGGGGGACCAGAGAGTGTGTGCCAATTACCGGGGTATCACACTTCTCAGCCTCCCTGGTAAAGTCTACTCCAAGGTGCTGGAAAGGAGGGTTCGGCCGATCGTCGAACCTCAGATTGAAGAGGAACAATGCGGTTTTCGCCCCGGACGTGGAACTACGGACCAGCTCTTCACTCTCGCAAGAATCCTGGAGGGGGCCTGGGAGTATGCCCATTCAGTCTACATGTGTTTTGTGGATCTGGAGAAGGCGTATGACCGGGTCCCCCGGGAGAAACTGTGGGAGGTGCTGCGGGAGTATGGGGTAAGGGGGTCTCTCCTCAGGGCCATCCAATCTCTGTACTCCCAAAGCGAGAGCTGTGTTTGCGTCCTCGGCAGCCAGTCAGTTCGTTCTCAGTGGATGCTGGTCTCCACCAGGGCTGCGCCTTGTCACCAATCCTGTTTGTGATATACATGGACAGGATATCGAGGCGTAGTCCTGGTGGGGAGGAGTTGCAGTTCGGTGGTCTGAGGATCTCGTCACTGCTTTTTGCAGATGATGTGGTCCTCATTGGATCATCGGCCTGTGACCTTCAGCACTCACTGGATCGGCTGGCGGCCGAGTGTGAAGCGGCTGGGATGAGGACCAGCACCGCTAAATCTGAGGCCATGACTCTTAGCAGGAAGCCGGTGGATTGCTTACTCCGGGTAGGAAATGAGTCCTTAGCCCAAGTGAAGGAGTTCAAGTACCTCGGGGTCTTGTTCGCGGGTGAGGGTACTATGGAGCGTGAGATTGGCCGGAGAATCGGAGCAGCGGGGGTGGTATTGCGTTCGCTTTACCGCACCGTTGTTACGAAAAGAGAGCTGAGCAAAGCTCTCGATCTACCGGTCGATCCTCGTTCCTATCCTCACCTATGGTCATGAGGGTTGGGTGATGACCGAAAGGACGAGATCGCGGGTACAAGCGAGATGAGTTTTCTCAGAAGGGTGGCTGGCGTCTCCCTTAGGGATAGGGTGAGAAGCTCAGCCATCCGTGAGGAACTCGGATTAGAGCCGCTGCTCCTTTTCTTAGAAAGGAGTCAGCTGAGGTGGTTCGAGCATCTGGCAAGGATGCCCACTGGGCGCCTCCCTTGGGAGGTGTTTCAGGCACGTCCAGTGGGGAGGAGACCTCGGGGAAGACCCAGGACTAGGTGGAGAGATTATATCTCAACACTGGCCTGGGAACGCCTCGGGGTCCCCCTGTCAGAGCTGGTCAATGTGGCCCGGAAAGGGAAGTCTGGGGCCCCCTGCTTGAGCTGCTCCCCCCGTGACCCGACCCCGGATAAGCGGATGACGATGAGATGAGATAAGCCTATTTAAACTTGACCTATGTTCCTTTACACCAACTTTGGTGAAGATTGA
The DNA here is from genome assembly GCF_902167405.1 of Gadus morhua. Classification (NCBI taxonomy): domain Eukaryota; kingdom Metazoa; phylum Chordata; class Actinopteri; order Gadiformes; family Gadidae; genus Gadus; species Gadus morhua. The sequence continues at coordinate 18,122,880 of NC_044056.1, forward strand.
CATAATTTAACCCCGCCTTGATTGGGGTAAAAATTTGGTTACAGGTTATGGTAATAACCTCGTGACATCGTGAAGCAGATTGGTTCACCATGAAGCGACACATACGTGGGCGAAACTTCATGACCATAGGTGAAAGTGGTTAGAAATTATCACCATCCAAAGTTTCTATTATCAGTTAATGAATAAAGCACACCATATCGCCGAACTTGGATCTGAAACTTTGGAGAAATTCATCTCGACCCATGTGCCTTTAACTACACCAAGTTTGATGATGTTTGGGTTAAAGGTCCCATGGCATGCTACTTTATGGATGCTTTTATATAGATATTAGTGGGCCCCTAACACAGTATTTGAAAATTCGTTCCCTAAATTCATCCGTGGTGCAGAATTGCAGCCTCTACAAGCCAGTCGCACATTGAGCTTTCCCCAAACGCAATGTTTCGGTGTCTGTAGCTTTAATGCAAATAAGGAGGAGAGAGGCGGGTCAAGGAGGAGAGTGGGATGTGTCCCTGAGCAGCTTACCACCACGGTACCGTGCGCTCTGCTTACAGTGGATATATCGCTATGGCGAGGCACACACAGCCTTTCGCCGTGTTTGGTAAATATTCTAGAACACTCCGGGTGCTCCGGCGGGAGTACTGGAGCTCTATATCTAAATAATATCATATTATACATAGATCCTTATCATATAATATATATTATTACGGCCAGAAGCTGTGTGCGGCTCCAGACGATATTATGAATCTCAAACGACTGCTTCGGGTCCTCCGACGTCTCTGGTTCTTCCACTGCCACATCAATCTGAAGTAGATAGAACCACGACATGGAGGAGAAAGGGATTGTTGCCCGCGATTGTTGACCACGATTGTCTCCCGCTCGAGCCTCGCTGCTTCCCGCTGCAGAGGGACCCCCGCAGCGGGGCTCCAGCGGGAGAAAATCGCGGGCAACAATCCCTTTCTCCTCCATGTCATGGTTCATGTACTTCAGGGAGTCAAAGCAAAAGTTCCTTTCCCCCAATTCCTCCTCAACCATGGCTGAGACAACCAACACTACAGTCTCGTTGTGGAAATACCAGAGCACCCGACGTTTTATGCGCCATAATACCAACAACAGAACGGTTATCCCAATACCAAATAAGTGCAACACTTGCGCCAACAGTTTGTGTATTCACACACACAAACATGGGGGGCTTGCACGGTCGTAGCTAATTTGGCAAAGCAGTGAAAGGGGAGGTTACGTGTCCCTGTACGACGACATACGGGGAACAATTCCAAATCACCACATCTGAGCTTTGTTTTTTCAAAGGCAGAGCAGGACAGCTAGAAAAACTCATAAAGTGACATTTTCATGCCATGGGACCTTTAAGTTAACCCCACCTTTTGGCTCCTTACTTGGAGATTGGAGCACTTTGGGCTCTGGTGAACATGTTGCTTTATCAGGCGACTACATCGTACTTGAGCTGTTAGAACTTTCGACCAAAACAGTCCCAAAATTTGTCAAATTAAACAATTCGTCTAGGAACTGTGGTAATTTTAGTCACAGAAGATGCCCATTTGTATTGGCAGATTTGTTCATCATGAGGAGATGCACGTGTTGGTAAATTGTCATGACTGTAACTCAAAGGGGTCAGGAGATGTAGTGGTTTGTTTTTGGACAAATTAATTAAATTTTTTACCAAGCACACTTTGTGCTTGGTCCGCTAATTAATGGTGCATGCAGCATTTATCGGGGGCCAAGCCTTACCCGGGAGCTACACCGAGCATGAAAGCGCAGCTATGTACTGCCTCAGGTCAAGTTGCATTCCCTGACATTGCTGTTGCGGTTCCTTACGATCTGCTTCACCGGACACGTGGTGTCGATTCTGGCGTACTTTCTTCGAAAACCCAATTTACCCAATAGAGGAAGGCGTTGCCTCGCATAAAAATAGACTTCAATTCTATTTAAGCATTTTGCTGTGCATCTGCTACGCATTAGGAGGGCTCAGTGTAGCAGCTCTCATTGATGAGAGTGGGAGTGTTTCCCTATGCGACGCAATGCTTGCATGCCCAGTCTAGCAGGGGGGTTATAAAGACGATGAAGATGTTTTTTATGCAGTTAATAACGTTGGAATAGCCTCAACTTGGGTCTAGTGATACGCATCCAAAGTTTAATGACCGTATGTCAAAGATGAGAGGAGTTATGCTTCTTCAAAGTTTTCTATCGGTTGCTGTTGCGCCCCCTATGGTCCTATTTGGATTAACTTTACCCTGGTTAATCCTGACCTATGTCTTCACCTAATGGTGTCCATGCTTTTGCAATCCAAGCCCCCTAGCCTGAAAGGTGAAACGTTGATTCTGATGGTCTTGTTGTGCTCCTAACTAATATCTAGGGTGACAATTATATAAACGTTTTTAATGTGACCTCATTTTTATTTCCTGGACCTGTGCATTATTGGGAGCTAACAAGCAGAAACAGATCTTAATTATTGACATTTGACATTTCCGATGCATTTTAGATCTACATTTCTACTAAGTCATTTGGCAGATGCTTTTGTCCAAAGCATCTTACGAGCTGATAACAAACAGAAAAGTCCTGAATCACCAAGTTGTATCTATCTCCTCTTAAAAGGTTATCCTAAATAGTCAAATAAAGAGTTGTTATTCTAATGAACTTATACAAATAATGATAAAGATCAATATTATTTTGGCCCCTAATTACAGATGGACCCTGGGCCCTCCCTTAGGCTGGTCTTTTAATTTGCTCTTCAGGGGGACAAAGAGTTGCAGGAGCTGTTGTTACAATTAACATGTTTTTGTCTCGCAAGTGTACATCCAGGAACACTGCACAGCCCTTCATGTAAAGTGAAATACCCCTAATTCTCATTGTTGGTAAAGTTATTCTGCTGGAGAATCAAAACGTTTTAAAAAATCTAATAAAGAATTGTTATTTTATTTGATTTAGCAAAGATCAAGATTATTTTGGCCCCTAATTACAGATGGACTCTGGGCTCTCCCTTAGGATGGTATTTTAATTTGCTCTTCAGGGGGACGAAGAGTTGCATGACCTGTTGTTACAATGAAGTTGTTTTTGTGGCGCAAGTGTGCATCCAGGAAAACTGCACACGTAAAGTCCATACCCCTAATTGTCATTGTTGGAAAAGGGCTCATTAGAGATAACTCTCATGGGCTCTTATCATCAGTCGACATGTAAGTGACAAACAGTTCATGTGGGGTCATTTCATCATACTGGAAACCAGGCCCAATTTTGAAAGCTGACTTGACAGTTTATGAAGTGTAACCATAAACACACATACTCACAGACACAGTGAGTATGTGTACTAACGCAACAGTTGACCAATGTGACTTTTTTCATTATTATAGGACCTCCGTGGCCGCTGTGTGCTATGGTATCTGCAGAAGCAACCCACTACCGCTACAAGAGCTGCAGGACTATATACCCACGGGCCTTGTAAAGAAGGTACAACCACTTGATGCTCACACATATGCTGCACTGTCAAACATTCCAACCAAAGCTTCTGCAGAAGTTGAACATTGCATCTTGTCCACCTAGATGTGTGACGGATAGATGAGCAATATTTGCTTCAGTCGACTGGGTAGGCTGGTAGACTGATCTATCCAGCACCTAGTCGCCTGGGGCACCGAAACCGCCAGCGCCGGCCCTGGAAACGCCCATTTGTGGTCATAAGAGTCAAGGGTCATAAGAGCCAGATTTTCGAAACCGGTGTAAGGCTAATCTTACTCACACCTGGTGGCATGTCATGGGACCTTTACGATTATGTAGACCTCTTTTTAACTCCTGGCTTGCTCGCCAAATGTAGAAGTTAAGATCTGATGTAGTTCTCTTCTTAACTCTGGTCTTGCTCGCTAAATGTAGAAGTAAGAATCAAATCAAGGAGCAGTTTCCAGTCCATTGTCCTAAATAGACCATAGAGCCAAGATACAATGTTCAATGTTTAATTCATGGGCTCAGGCAGGATTCACAAAACAACCAGCACAGTCTTTCAGTGATACTCTTTCATGTGTCCTTATTCTGAGTGTTAATCCTGCATGCTCCTATTATTTTCCTGAAGGACTGTGCTAGTTGTTTTGGATGTCGTGCCTGAGCCCAGAATAAAGGATTGAACATTGCATCTATGCTCTAGAGTCTATGGTTTATTTGGGGCAACAGACTAGAAACTGCATCTTGATACTATCCTAACTTCTCCTCTGGTTGTGGTGATTGTAGCTCAACAGAAACGGCAGAACCTGATACGTGTGCTTTGTGTTCAGCTCCTGTACCTCGTCCCGAGATTGTTGCCTGAAGCTCGCAGGGCCCCACTGAGTGCCCCCTCCCCTGAGACCCTCAGAGAGCCCCCTCCGGTTGACGGGGGGCAGGAGTGGGACCCTAGGTGTTGGGGAGGCACCGCTGGCACCTGCGTGGCCACATGGAGGAATTCTGCCTTGCAGCTTTGGAGGAACCCCACCTTCGGCCAACTGGCACAGCTACCGCAATACAGGGTGAGGGGGAGGAGGGCATTTTCAATACATTTCCCATTGTGTGTGAAATGTTGGCTTGTAAAAGCCAACATTTCACAGAAAGGTATTTTCATAAATACATGGCCTCCAAAGCCAAACAATTGCAATTGCACAATACGGACATCAGATGGCGACAAATATAATCTATCCTGATTGGAGGTGATTTACTTAATTCCTCTGAAACTCTCTTAGTTGCTATTGATTTTACAAAATCTTTAGTTGCAAAATTGAGCCATGACACCGGATAATCCTTTTATTTTGGTTTAATGCATTCAAAAACAACTTTGAAGACATAAACAACAAAAGTAAGACATATTTCTTTGGTCTTAAAAAAAAAAGGGAAGTTTGTTCTTCATGTTTTTTGCCTCTGGTTTAGCAAATTTTAATCAGAGAATGATATGGTTTGGACTGGTTTAATAAGTCTCTGCCTTCCCACAATATATATAGTGTGTATATTATATTACGGTATTGCTGTTCACGTAACTATTTTTGTATCATGCTTCTTATTTGGTTTGGGATTGGAATCTTCTTTAGTTTAGATAACAATGATAAAAAAATATATACATTGCTTTCTCATGTGTTTAAATGCTGTAAAACGTCTTTGCAATTTGGGACGGGCTTAGCCCAGACACGGGCCATTTCGGGATGAAGAGGGCCATACAAATAAAATTGACTAGACTTGACTAGAAGCTCAAATGCATAGTATCAGCAACACCTCTTGTCCAACACTGCTTTTTACAAAGGCTGGGAATTGCTAGAAATGGCAGACAAAGGCTAGGAAAATTATTTTTAAAATGTGTTGGGGTTTGATAGATGAGGAATGATGTAACGATTATTTCTTTTTCCCCTTTATCAAGTTGTCTTTGTCGGAGTGGCTGGCGGCTGAACTAAGAGTACAGCGAAATGAAGATTTCTTATCTGACCAAGATAGGTAACGCCTCAATGCATATACTCACAACACACACACACATGCATGCGCACACGCGTACACATGACAATGAACATAGCCACACACACACACACACACACACACACACACACACACACACACACACACACACACACACACACACACACACACACACACTGAACATAGCCACACACACACACACACACTGAACATAGCCGAAAACACACATGCACACACACTGAACATAGCCGAAAACACACACACACACACACACACACACACACACACACACACACACACACACACACACACACAAAAAAAAGAATAATAATGGATTGAATTTATATAGCGCTTTTCTAGACACTCAAAGACGCTTTACAATGAAGGGGGGACCTCACAAACCACCACCAGTGTGTAGGACTCACTTGGGTGATGCACGGCAGCCAATCTGCCCCAGAACGCTCACCACACAGCAGCTTGAGGTGGAGAGTGAGGGAATTAATGAGTCAGCCAATTACACCGGAGGATGATTAGGGGGCCAGATTGAATGAGTCTGATTGGGCCAGGACACCGGGGAAACCCCTACTCTTTGCGATAAGTGCCCTGGGATGTTTTATGACCTCAGTGAGTCAGCACCTCGGTTTTACGTCTCCTCCGGTCGACGGCGCCTTCCGCAGCACAGTGTCCCCGTCACTGCACTGGGGCATCGGGATTGATGTTAAAGGTCCCATGACATGCTATTTTATGTATTCTTAATATAGGTATTAGTGGGCAACTAACACAGTATTCAAAGACGTTCCCGAAATTCAGCCGTGGTGCAGAGTTACAGCCACTCCAAGCCAGTCGCACATTGAGCTTCCCCCAAATGCGCTGTTTTGGTGTCTGTAGCTATAATGCAAATGAGGAGGAGCGAGGCGGGTCAAGGAGGAGGGTGGGGGTGTGGCCCTGAGCAGCTTGCAGCCACGGTACCATGCGCTCTGTTTACAGTGGATGTATTGCAATGGAGGCGCACACAGCCTTTAGCCATGTTCTGTAAATATTCTAGAACACACGGGAGTCCTGGAGCTCTATACCTAAATATTATCATATAGCCTACATAGATATCTATATCATATAATATATATTATCCCGGCCAAAAGCTGTGTGAGCCGATATTATGAATCTCAAACGACCGCGTTGGGTTCTCTGACGTTCCTGGTTCTTCCACGTCCACATCAATGTGAAGTAGACTGAACCGCGACAAGGAGGAGAAAGGGATTGTTGCCGGGCAGCGCTTAGGCACCTCCGCCTCCGGCGGTGGTCCCTCAACGGGGCTCAAGCGGGAGTCATTCGCCGCCAACAATCCCTTTCTCCTCCATGTCGTGGTTCATGTTCTTGAGGGAGTCAAAGCCAAGGGGAGGTTGTATCGTGAACCTACGGACTTCAGTGGGGGTTTCATTCCGTCTGTGCACGGCACCTTCACAACGAGCAGGTGTGCGCCTGCAGCCAGAGGGGGCGCCAAAATACCTATTCCCCACACAATGTTATGTAGTACTTCATTGATAACCGCTACGCAGCGCGATTTCTTTTTTACCGCTCGTGGCGCCCCCCATGTGATTTGGCGCCCCCCACAAATATCCCGCTCCGGGCGGCTGCCTGGTTTGCCCGTACCTAAAACCGCCACTGCACACACACACACAATCGTTGCGTTTCATTTTCTGACGTGTGTGTGATCTAGGCAGGAGTACCAGCGGTGGGCCTGCATGGAGTGCTACCTCTCTGGTCCTGTGGAGCAGGGGGGCTGCGGAGGGGACATGAGAGCTCTGTGCACCCTCATACTCAACGCCATCATGGACCAGCAAGAAGGGTCCCCTCAGGACCTCCTCTCCAACAGGTCCTGAAAGTAATTCAATCAGTAAAAGGGTTTTGCGTCAATGTGGTTACTGCTTACAATTCTTTTTTTGTCTTTGAGAGAACACAATAGCTAAAACCTCATTCTACTCCTGGATAAAATACGATTGTCTTTATTAATCCCAACAGGAAATTCAGGACCATTTGTACGCTGATAAATCAGAATATTATGAACCGTTCAAACTAAATCTGCAGATGATAAGTCTGGAGGTTTTTAAACAAGAGAGTTAAACAATCTTAAAACAGTGGATGGATGGACATTGTCGGCAAGTTCCTATACTGTATGGACATACAGTATAGGAACTTAAATTAGGGAACCTTTTCTGAAGGCCAATGTGTTTGGCTCAATGTTTCCTACAGAAGCCTGGGGAGAAGTAGCCCAAGACTTCAAGATACAGGCACATGTCTACCAGACATCCTATCTAGATTACAGGTCTGTGTTTTCATACATTTGTAAAAGTAAAAAAAAACACTTAAGTGCAACATTTGCATCATAAGCTGCATGTTTAGAATGTAGAATGTCCTTCTCCTGCTTATCTTTTACTCTATGGCCCAATCCCATTTCTACTCCCTTACCCCTCCCCCCTTGTTTTGAAGGGGTAAGGGGAAGGGGGGAGGGGTAAGGGGAAGAAATGGGATTGGGCCTATGTTGAGGTGCAGCTTTTGATGCCCTCATGGAACCATTTTCCTTAAGGCCTCCTTAACAAACTGTGGAGCAATGACCTATTATTTAACTGTCACATGATTATAAGAAATATCCATACTCCAGGACCTACCTCCCATCTCACAATGTATCAGTCGTTTTGGGGTTTTCTACTCACTTAGATATCATTGTGTTTTTCTAGGAGTTGGTTTATGAGATGCAACTGAGCGGTCATAGAGGCAAGGAGGAGGTACGTCAGCTCCTCTTTGAGCTGCTCTCCGTGAGATGCTCCTCCTCTGACTCACAGGGCATCGGCAGAGAGCTACGCCTACAGCAAACATTACACGCATGGAATAGGTACATACACACACTCGACCCTGTTCACCGCTCAATACCCTGTCATCCAGCACACTATTGAACTGGCTCAGGTCACATTCACAAAACAGGAACTACTTTGTCTCCATTTGTAACTGTGTATCTGAACTAACTACATGATCCCTCTACAACTAATGATCCAAAATAACAACATTGGTAACCATTGTTATGCGAACGTTAAGTAATTCCATTCTTTGTGTTATTATGGATTACGATAAAATTTTCAACACCCACTAGTTGGTCATAACATTGACCAACTATCACTTAAGAACTGACTATGAGGACTCATGTCTAATCAAGACTTTGAAAAACGTGGGATCTTTCCAGGTCTTTTTCAGATGCAGCTTATAGAGTTCTAAAAATTACCTCTTTTTTTTTTGACACATTACACCAATTCTAGAATTCCTGAATTGGCACCCAGTATGTCAGAGGATTCATTTCAAAACGGTTAAGGTCAAAGTATATTACTGAAATGATGCTATTCAACACATAGCTACACTAAACTTCCTAAAGATCTGAGAATTGCCTCAACTCTGACTACATTTAAAGCAAAGTTAAAAACTTTAACCTTGTATGACAAGTTTTATTGTATGACATGTTTTATCTGAACCCCATGGAGTCTTCCTTGTTTATGAAATGTGCTAGATAATAAAGTTGACTCGACTTGACTTTGTGTCACAGAGTTCTCCTAGCCCTCCCAGCGGAGTTGTTGGTTGTTGCAGTGAGGAACGCAGACCAGAGATGGACTCTGAACTTCCACAGTTGCATAGAGCATGTCAACCAGTATCAGGTGAGCAGATGTACTACTTGATGAGCTGTGATGTTTAGTCAGATCTGCTTCAGGTGTTGTTTATGTATAAAATATGCAGTTGCACACATACCATTAGCATAGAAACTAATAACATTCACGTGTGTGTGTGTGCGCGTGTGTGTGTGTGTGTGCGTGCGTGTGTGTTCCCCCTGCTTTCCTTCGGGTCTGCGTGTGTGCATCAGAGGAGGCTGTGCTCTCCGGCTGCAGTGCTACCCTACCATGTCACGTCACACCTTCTGAGGGTGAGATCCCAGATCGCCCGTCTACACTGCCCCACACACATCTCTCTGCTCCCATCCTTCAGTACTGACGTAATCCCCCCCCCCCCCCAGGGTATGCTGAGCGCCAGTGCGCGGTGTGCCAGCTCCTCCACGGAGGTCAACAGGGCGTGGTCTGGGGTCCCCCTGCGCTGTCCTCTGCTTCTCGTCTCCACCGTGGTACACAGACGTTGATGTGAACTGGACTATAAGCTCCAAACAATATCCTATAGTTAATGATGAGCCTACCCTGTCCTGGTATAACTAGAGAGTCGTTTAGATCTTTAGCATCTATTTCAACACAGTCTGGACAACAGCTTTCCATTTCGTTATTTCATTTTATTATGATGAAATTATCTATATCTATTATCTATAAAAAATATATATTCCACTGCAGTATGTTGCATACAACTTCTTGACTCTTGAATTTGGCGTGACGTCCCACATCTCACTTCCCGCTTCAAAAGGTGGTGGAAGTCATTGTGGTCATTCCGATCAATTACTCTTAAACTCTGTCTGTCTGTCTGTCTGTCTGTCTGTCTGTCTGTCTGTCTGTCTGTCTGTCTGTCTGTCTGTCTGTCTGTCTGTCTGTCTGTCTGTCTGTCTGTCTGTCTGTCTGTCTGTCTGTCTGTCTGTCTGTCTGTCTGTCTGTCTGTCTGTCTGTCTGTCTGTCTGTCTGTCTGTCTGTCTGTCTGTCTGTCTGTCTGTCTGTCTGTCTGTGTGTGTGTGTGTGTGTGTGTGTGTGTGTGTGTGTCCTGTACAGCACTGGTGGGGTCGACTGTCACCTATGCTGACATCTGTGTGGCAGCGTCTCCGTGATGAAGACCCGCTGCCAGAGCTGCTGAAGACCATCCCTGACTGTCTGCACTGGGCCCTCGTGTAACCATTTTCCTTTAATCATCCTTAAAGAACTATGGAGCAATGTCCTATTCTTTTACTGTCGCATGATTGTAAGAAATATCAATACTCCAGGACATACGTACCTCTTACCTCACAGTGTATCGTAGGTCTTGAGTCTCACACAGACAAGAATTGTCATTTTCTAGTTCGGGCTTTTATGGTTTGTTAGTTTCCCGGATCAGACTTAAGATCAATATCTAAAGTCTTATTGGCAGGCGAGCTCAATATGGGGGAACAGGGCATCATGTTAGGATCTGTAAGCGTGATATTGGTGAACACAATCTCGGCCAGCAGTAATAAACTGTTCAATTTGTCTGTAAAGATTTCAAATCAACACTGTGTAGTCTGGCCGCTGCAGAAAGACTTATTAAATCCCCTTCCGAAAGCTTCATCCTCTCCCGCAAATTCGGTTTCTTTTGTTGAACAGCTTCCTTAACGAAACACCCAACACGGCGTGACTCCTCTGAGATTAATAGTAGTAATGTGGAAGAAACAATATGCAGTGTGAGCAGTTCAAGCTTAATGCTGCGCTGAATCATCCATCTGAACTGTGTACATAACACTTGGGCTTTCCAGGCAATATGTTGATCCTCTTGACTTTACCATGTGTTGAATGTGTCTTCTATCTCACCATCTGCAGCTCACAGCAGGCGGCGCTGTCTCCACTGCCTGAAGCTCCAGCTCTGCTGTTGGCTGCCAGTCTGCACCTCGCCAGGGGAGGCCAGGGGGGTCTGCAAGGGAAGAAGGGGCAGGCTTTCAGGGAAACGTTGGAAACACTAGTGCAAACGAAGGACAAGCACTGCACACAGGTGGGAAGGAACTGCTTTTACCTGTCACTCTGCCTGGGCCATGTTGCAAGCCATAGGGGACTATGGCTGTGTTCCACTTGGGTATCAGTTCCCTAATCCTTATGGTTCCTTGTACTGAACACAAATTATTAAGGGTTTAAATGAGGGTCTTGCTATGGCTGAACTACTGAAAGCCCAGCGCCTTCAGCTGCCTAAAGACCTAGGTCCACTTACAAGACAGTAGCCGCGTTTACATGGACACATCTGTTCCGCATAGATTTCTATGCGGAACAGAAAATGATCATGTATACGCCTCATTCGGAATACAATTATCTGTTCGCCATAGATTCTATGCCGAATAGAAGAAGAGGTGGTGTAGTCCGTTTTAATCGCCATGTATACACTTATTCCGAATAGATTGGGGTTTAACTTAGAGCAGCCGCAGCAGTTCGCCATTGGTCCACTGAGCTCCGTCGGTACTTTTAAGCACACCGAACTTCACCGCTGTCAAGGAAAGTGGATTTATTGCCTGATTCACGTCTTTGTTATCACTCCGTTAAAGTAGTCCGGTAAGCGTGTCCGTTTGCTTAGCGACGGGACATGGGTGTTTAATAATGACGTGCCCGCGCGCGTCCGAAATAACTGTAAATGAGTAGGCTACTACTAGTACTTTTGCAGGCTGAACGTTAAAATACTTCTTAAAGGGCAACTTCACCCATTTCACATAAGCTTTGTATTTTTAGAATTTTTGAATGGTCTAGCATCATTCCCTTATTTTCTGGAGAGACTGGAGAGATCTATCGATTTCCAACACTTCCTGTTTTTAATGACGCAATATGACGATTTTTGCGTACAAGAAAATAGGAAGTGTAAGAGGGGATGATTATCGTAAGACCAGAGAATGTCTAATATGACGGGCTCTGGCGTCACTACTCTAGTGACGTCGGTTCAAGCTCCACGCTGATTTGTTCCATTAGTAGATGGAACAAGGAGGTGTCCGATAGGCGGAGATGATCAGCGGGAGTGGCCGCCAGCGAAGCTGTGCATGGTGGGAGTTGTTGTCTTCAATCCACAAGCGCCAAAAAGTCACTTTCTGCCTTTTCTCGGTCAAGACTGCACCAAATTAGAATTTTATTTTATTATTCGACTACATATAGGACCCAATTTCAATACATTTTCATGCCTCCACCGGTGAAATGCTCCTTTAACTTAGAGAGATGGCATGTGCAGTAGTGCGCAATTGGACCTTCGAGGATTCCTGGTCACAAAATTCCCGTAAGACCACTCTCTCCCCCAACAGTCTTGGCTGCGGACTCGCATCCAAATTCCTCTTGTTTGCGGCGGAGCTTAGGGTAAATATAAAGATCTGACGAGAAATTTACGTTTCTGCGCTGTCCTGCTCCTTCTTAATTTAAGGAGCAGGCAGAGAAACGCTCTCTCCTGCTGTGCTTTCATTAAAATCCAATTTAAAATCCCGCCGGTCCAGAGATGTGTCCAGAGATGCGTCAGGTGTGCGCGAGAGACATAACGGACACTTTTGTTACTGCTATGTATACACTACATTCGGAACACATTTTAGGAACAGATCTATGCCGCATAGAAATCTATGCGGATCACATGTGCCATGTAAACTAGTGTTGGCTCGTTCGTTCGCAAACCGGTTCGAATGACCGAGTCTTTAGGACGAACGAACTGAACCGGTTCGTCTCTCCCGTTCGTTCGGTCGTCTCGTTCACCATTCGATTCACCGGAAACTCGACTGAACGAACGAACGAGTTTCCGGTAGCACTAACTCCACTGAGTCTGACTGACTCAACTGAGAACCGTGCAATGGCGTGCATTCCATGATGCGATTCACCGTTACCGGAAACTCGACTGAACTTGGAGAAGTCGTTCACGAATCGTATGTTCGTTCAGCCTGGTTTCCGGTAGCGGTAAATCGCATTATGGAATGGACCCCATTGCACGGTTCTCAGCTGAGTCAGTCAGACTCAGTGGAGTTAGTGCTACCGGAAACTCGACTGAACGAACGAACGAACGAACGAACGATTCGCAAACGACTCCTTGTGGCGAACTGAATCACACGAACTGGGTCACGGAAACGAATCATTGAATCCACCACTAATGTAAACGCGGCTAATGAGCGCCAAGAAGAGGTCTAAAGCAGGAATTACATTGGATGCAGATTTGAGAGGTGGAGAGGGTTGAAGTTGGACTTCGAGGTGGTCACATCACCCTGTGGCAGCTAATTTGCATACAAAAGAGTATATGCCGACCAACTTTTTTGAATATAACTGTTGAATATAAAAAACACTACGATTCTGGGTGCGGAAATAATTGTCCTTTATTGATCACTTATTTTACAGTGCTTTGGGGATGAATGGTGCACTTTATAGGAAACAAGATTTTATCTGGCAAATTCTTTAAAAGCCCTACAAAATTGTGACTTCCCATATGGATCTAAATAGGTCACAAGTTAAACAATTTGAGCATGGCAGTAGTGGTGGTCTGACCTTGTGTCTGTGTTATCTTTTGTTCTATGTCATGTAATGACGTTGAGTGTCATTTTGTTTACCAGATGAGTGACTACTAGCTTTGAAACCTCTCCCCCCCTATCTCTGAACAAGCATAAAGCTTAAATATGGATTTTTGGTTTGTTTTTGACAAATGTGTGACTCAATTCCAGTTCAACCTAACCTTGTGTGTGTGAGTGTGTGTGTTTCAAACCTTAAACCTCTCAATATATCAATGCTATGATTTCATTCCAGGTGTTGGTCTTTCTACTTTTCCTCTGTGTGACCGACACTCTGGCAACAGTTCTCTACCCCGAGGTAATGCCCAGATGAACACACAAACTGAAACTAATGGGTGTCTCAAGCTCTCACACAAACACTGGCCTTCAGCGAAAATGTATACAATAAGGCAAACTTTACAAATATGATAGATTTAAGTTTGGCGACCTGATACACTCAATTGACGAGCCTACCAGTATACGTGCATCAATACGTGTGTGTGTGTGTGTGTGTGTGTGTGTGTGTGTGTGTGTGTGTGTATGTGTATGTGTATATATATATATATATATATAATCTAGAGTCTACAGTATATTATATATGTATATGTATGTATATATATGTATATATATATATGTAGGTATATAAATATATATATATGTAGGTATATATATGGTATAGTATATATAGTGTATATAGTGGTATATATAGGTATATATATAGGTATATATATAGGTGACCTTGGGTGTCTTTAGGTGACCTTGGGTGTCTTGAAAGGCGCCTCTAAATTAAATGTATTATGATTATATATACACATATATATATATATCATATATCATATATATACACATATATATATATACACATACCGGTGTATATATATATACATACATATATGTGTGTATATATATATATGTGTATATATGTGTGTATGTATATATATGTATATGTATATATATGTATATGTATGTATATGTATATATATATATATATGTATATATATATGTATATATGTATATATATATATATACATATATATGTGTGTAACACGTAACTAACTACCGGTAGTCATAAAAAACATAATTCAAAAAATATGAACTAGTTGATCCCCTTGTGCTGTTTGTGCATAGGAGTCCGGCAGGCTGGGGTCCAGGGAGATGTGTACCGACCTCCTGACGGTGCTCGTGGACTCTCAGGACTGGCATCTTATATTCAAGATTCAGCCAGCCGGTACACTGAACTGCCTGCCTCTGTCCTCCCAGGCACTTAGAGACAAAGTCCAAATTCATAGTGTTAACACATCAGACGATGGTAACCGGAAGCTGTGGCAAGACTTTATCTTCGCTGAATGATCGTTCAGTTAGAACTCTTCTACATCTTTGTGCTTTTATCTTTAAATCACTGACATACACACTCACTGATCCCCCCCCCCCTTTACTAGATCAAGGTCCTTACCAGGCTGTTACCATGGCAACGCTGGATGAGTACACACGACTGAGGTCATTTGCATTCTACAGGTGATTATCTTTTTCCTCATGTCACCACATTTCCACAGCAGTGAGACAGCAAAATAGAAACAATTGAATGTTTGTGTTTTGTTGATTATGTTGTAAGAAGGCAAAATGCAGACCATGGGTATGTTTATTCCTCCAGCGTGCTGCTGGAGCAGAGCCCTGAGCTGCTGAAGAGGGCCGTCTTGTGTCCGGGCTTCCTCCACACTGCCGTCCTCTGCTATGCCTACCTGTTTAAACTCTTCCTTGATGGACACACACCCAATATCAATCAGGTGAGGGGCTATGGATTGAAACGTATTATATACAGTGGGTTTTAACTGTGCATCAACTCACAGCTTTCTCTACCACAGCGGGACAGAACTGATAGATGATGATGGATGTGTATCTTGTTGTCAGATGGAGCCCTCGCAGATCTTGGACCAAGCCCGGCAGTTTTTATTGAGGACTATATCCCAGACCCGCCCAACTGCTCTCTCCTCCTCCCAATATAGCCAGGTAGATTATGTCACAAGCAATGTGATGTGTGAAGCGGTGCATCTGTATTTCTAAACTGGACCTACAAACATGCGTCCCCCTGATGCGTTGCAGCTGGAGTCCCTGTGTGCGGAGCTGGACCCGGAGGTGGCTGCAGCCCTCTCCACACACCTCGGCCCCGCCGGGCTCAGCCAAGAGATGGACTTTCTGCTCTGACTCACTGGGAGGACCTTTGACCCGTGAGGCCGACAAGAAACCTCCCACCCCATCTTCAATTCACATCTGGTGTTCTTGGACGTGGTGTTTTGGGGGATGTCATTTTGGCGTAGTTTTAACGATGTAGTTTCAGTGCTTATATTTATGGTCTTAGAAACAGACTGCTGCTGGAACATACATCAGTAACCCCTCTAAACATCAGGCAGCCCATGAACCACACACACATGACTTATAAAGTCTGTATTATACATTTGCATCTGCCATTGCACGGTTTACATTATATAGTTGAAATCATTTGTTTTATTCCTCAGAATAACTCAATAAAACCATCTTACGCAAGAGGTTCATGTTTCTACGAGTAGACACAGTCCATGGAGCCGTCTGGAAGAACGGGTTGGCAACAATGAATAATTGAATAAATGGTTTCAAATGTAGGAATTGGATGGTGTATTAGTAATGGAGAATAAATTATTGTTTCAAAGCTAAAAAGTTAAGATTCAAGAGGATTTGTGGACAAAGTATAGCCATCCGTCAGCTATTCGTTAAATGTGTTGTGAAAATATGCCTTTCAAGTTGACTGCGCCGGCTTCTGTATGAGACTTAAGGATTTAGTCCACTCCCAGCTCATTACGGAATCCATCCTGCCCGTCAATCAAAGGTGTGAAATGCAAGACTTCAGAATGTCAGGGAAACGTAGGGGAACATTTTCTGTTTGATAGTTCTAATATCACTCTGCTGCTCTCTGTACAACTCTCAAATCAAAGCTACAGCAGCTTTAAATGTCAGTGGTGCTCTTTAAGGAATAAATGTGTATTCAATATGCATAGTGCTTAAATGAGACCATAACTCCCATAACGATTACAGTTCCGGTTTTGATGGCCAGCAAGGACAAAACTATGCTTCAGCTAGTAACCTTTACTCTCCTTGGAGCTCCAGGCTTTAGTTTTTACCCTTCTTCAACCTGTCCTACATATCAAAATGGGGATATGATGACTTTTCTTCTACTGTTTACACCCTGTTTAGCTGCTTAGATGGTTTTCTTTAAATCATTGTTGGCATCAGTTTGTCAATCAGGATGGTCTGATATTGTAAACAAGGAGAACATGGCGTATCCCTCCGAGATCAGAACCCATGTAAACACAGTGTCTTTGTCCACAAAGGACAAGGGACCCACGGCCCCCCCGAACAAATCCCTGAAGCTGTCGGGGCAGACGGTCGTTGCTCCAGGGTCATCTCTCCTGTTCTGGCTGATGGGCCCCCTCTCCCGTCTCTGTGACTGCGTGCGAGTCCGAGTACAGCTGGCTGGGCGTGGGCTGCTGCTGGAGGGGGACCCCTCTCAGGGCCTCCCCCTGGGTCAGCAGGTGGACCATGGACATGTGGACGTTGAGGTTGTGGGCCTTCTCAAAGCGCTTGCTGCACAGGACGCAGGCAAACTCCAGATCGGCTTCGGCCTTGTGCTTGGTCATGTGGTACTTGAGAGAGGCGCGCTGGCGGCACTGGAAGCCACACACTTCACACCTGGGAGAGAGAAGGAGGGCACTCAGGTGGGATCGATTTTCGATTGGCAGTTTGAAAGAAAGTTAGGTTCAGCTTGTTTAAAGGACATTGTGTTGGCGGTCAAAATTAATAGTTTCACTAAACACAGGATCACAATGACATTTTGGTCAGTATATTTTTTGTTTACTTTGTGGTGGAAGTCGGGTGGCTGATATTAAGGGAACTTTACAAAATGGGAGAAATAATGCTTAAAAAAAAAGGAGGATTGAAATAGCTCAAGGGGCAATAATTGTGCGACAACTGCTTGATATCCTGGTTTAGAATGTTTGGAGGAGTCAAGATTGTATGACTGAGGACCTACTTACTGCAGTGGCTTAGCTCCAGAGTGACGCATCTGGTGGACTGATAGATGCTTCCTCTGCTTGAATGTCTGTCCACACTGGTCACAGATGTAGTTCCTCTCGTCTGAAAACACCACGATGACGTCAAAAACAGGACAAAAGGACGCATGAGAGCAGGATTAGTGTAGTTTTTTTTTTTTATCATTCAGATGCAATATTTTGCCATGATGGGGACAGAAAGAAGCAGCGGCACTGTACCAAGACACATTAGTAATGTCTGTTTTTTTATGACCCTGCCATCGTCCTGCTCACTCACATTGGGTGCAAGGTTACAGGTGTGTTACTAAACAGTCAATAAAAAGACCATTAAGACTGGGTAATTGTCACCCTGATACCAGAATACTTTTGAAAGAATTACTATTAGACACATATGTTGTTGCATTTTTATCATTATCAATGGATTTCTATGTCACAGTGAAAGACTCCTGAGTTTGAGTGAAAGCCACTGCATTGCGGAGGAGGTGGTACCAAGAAGGTAACAGAGACAAGGGACCTAATTCACCTGTGTGAATAAGCTTGACGTGTCGCTGCAGGTAGCGGTCAATCATAAAGATCTTGTTGCAGCCAGGATAAGGACAGGGCCGTTCTCGGTTCTCCTCGTGCTGCTCCTTTATGTGCTTCTAGAAACCAAATCAATACGAGAATATAATTATTAGCATTGCAACAATTTCAGTGGTTATACTTTGTCGTGGAATATTATAGCATTCTGTGTAACATAATACTTGGGAAACATGTATGAGGTCTGACCTTTAGCCCATCAGTAGCTCTGTATACTGCTGTGCATCCCTGATATGGACACTTGTAGATATTGGGTAGCTCTTCACTGAGAAACGACACAAATTGGTATTATTGTACAAATTAGATTGGAATTGTACTCTTTAGTTACGGAATGATTGTACAATGAAACTAAAAGGAAACTTTTCTAGATGAGACTGTCATTGAGGGATGAAATGTAATATGAGACAATGTTGTCCTGCATTGATGAGAAAATAAGCTAAAGTGTGAAATATGGACAAAGACTTAGATTTTAAACATACCCTTGAGGTTTGAACTTGTTCTTCCAGCCAGGCTTGGGTCCCGGTTTACCTCGGACCTTGGGCTCCTCTCGGGTGGCCGGGCCGCGCCTCCTCTTGCCTGGGCCCGTCACTCTCCGAGGCCTAGACGAAACACAAACATACACACAAAAAAGGAAGAGAGGGAGCTCTCAATATGAAAACATGGAATGTTGTGTTACTCAGACTAAATAAACCAATAGATCAAACTTTTGGGAAAAGACAAGATTATCGAGTGCGGAAGAGGAGTTAACCTTTTATCCTGATAAGGCTGGAACAGTTCGTCGTCTGAGGCGTTTCTCTTCCTACCCTCATCAAAGTCCTCCTCAATAGATAGATCTCTGAAGCACAAATGAGTCATCATGCAGGACACAGACACACGCATGTTATTGTAGACCATGCTTTGTGCTTCACTAGACCTTAGTGTTGTCATAGTGATGCAAATGTTGAAGTGGGTGTATAAGCGTTTATTTACATGCCTTCAGGTGTGTGTGTGTGTGTGTGTGTGTGTGTGTGTGTGTGTGTGTGTGTGTGTGTGTGTGAGAACCTGTCTGACATCTCGCCGTCTGCTGTCATGTTGCGCAGCTGTGCAGGAGGGAATGGGACCTGCTCACGACCTAGGAACTCTAAACAACAATAACAACCACGGTAAACAATAGCCAAAGAGAATAACACAACATGCGTTTATTCAAACTGGAGAATGTTACCATTGCAGGATTAACTTTGAAACCAAATGTTACTGGCATCTATGCTTTATGAATGTTCTCAGTGTATAACCATCGCAATTGTATACAGTACCAGCTTTGAAGGAGATTATAACATTTGATGTGGTAACTGTGTCACAGGGGGTATACACACACGCACACACCAAGGAGGGGTCTGTTCTTCAGCCCAACATCCCACCAACGGATCCAACTGCTAAGCACCCCCGCCCCCCCAACAGTGAACACAAATGGATCAACTGTGGTAAAAATAGTAGGCCTCTTGCAATAGCACTACTGGTCACCATTACCCGCTACAGAGAGAGAAGGATTGTCCGATGGTGTGTAGGGAATCTTTGCTCCTCACCGTCTTCTGGGTACGCAGCACCATCCTTCCGGCCTGAGTGGTGCGTCCGATTAGCAGCTGCGGAAAGACTGGACCTGCCCCCGCCTACTTCATCATCCTGGTCTTCTTCTTCCTGTGTGTTGACATCTCCTTCGTCGCCCTCTTCACAGGCCCCTTTGCCGCCACCCAATAGAGCACAGCTTAGTTCTGCCACATATCCCGGATCACTATTAGTGCCAGCGTTGCGCTGCGTGTCCATGATGTGACTGTGACCACTCAAGCAGCCCCACACGGCCCGGACGGAGCCCCAGCACTGGCCCTCCAGCACCTCCTTGAGGTCAGGGCAGGAACGGCAGGCCTCCCCGTGGTGGTGAGCCCAGGACACCAGGCTGTGGAGGCACTTGCGGTCGGCCGTGAAAGACGGCGGCACTACGAACAGGAATGAAGAACAGCAGCAGTTAAATCGAATGGAGGATGCTTTTATTTGCGCGATTATTTTAAATCCGTGAACTCAATTGATGCAAAGTTGTCATTGTTTAGTTCTTATAACAAGGAGGAGAAAGAGGACAATCACATACTTGTCGAACTGAGATTCACCAATGACTGAGGACTCGTTTCATTCTTCCTGAAAAAGAGAAATGTTTGCCAACTAATAGCAAACTCGTATGGAAAATGGAATGCATATGTGTATATATGAATAAATACGGTTCCAAATATATTAATTATAGATTTGATCATATTTACCGGTCTCTAGCGTTTTCTTTGCCGACAGGCAGCAGGTTAACTCTCTGGAGAAACCTGAGCAGGACGCTGTGACATTTGTAGAAGTTGGTGTAACATTTCTTACAGACAAACTCTGACAGCCGGGGGTCTCGGTCCAGTGGGACCCCCACCAGCCTCTGGAAGTCATTGTGGAAGAGGAGGGGGGACTGAGGAACACTGTCCTCATAGTCTGGGAGCTCGGCCAAATCCTTAGGCAACTTGTTAAAGGCGTGCCGTAAACTTCGTGGTGAGAATTTACCATGGCAGAGCCGACAGAGAGCTTGGGGTAGTCTACCTGTAGGCATTGAAACATGTTAGTATTCAGGGTCAGCATGTGACGAGGCTGGTGCAGTACAAAGACAGGACTGCAATGGCCTGGCCAAAGGCTTGACATGTGGCCAATGACCACTTGGCCAAATGTGAAGTAATCTAGTTCCAATTTAAAATAATAGAAGGACATTCCCACCTGATGTTTTTGATTTGCTGTCAATATGACTGTGTGTCACGCCGACTGCTGTCATGCTTAAGTTAAAACTTGCTGACTGCTCTGGTGATGGAGGGTTACTGTGATTAAAACCATGTTGTTGTGGTGGGGTCGGCGTGGCTTTCTTTCGTGGTCGCCCTCTGTTTCCAGGTGATTTCTGGAACCCACTGGCAATAACGTTCACGGTTTTCTCTTGTGAAGGATCAGACAACCGCGCACGTTTGCTTTTCTTTTTCATGACTATTATTTCCAGAATAGTTAAACAAACAACAAATCTCGGATATAAAAATGCAAAACAGGATCATCTGTGGTACGTATAGTAGCTATCTTAACCAGAACAGGTCTAGTTACCTTTGCAAATTAAATGGACTTGCGAGTAAACGTTCGTCCTTAAAACGTTACGGTGCAGTATTAAACCAAACTTAAATGCGCGTAGTTTTCGTAAACTCTAGCCAAGTAGAAATCTGGATTTGCAACGTTTGAAATCAGCTCCCAGATGTAAACATTGAAACCCGGAAGTTGTATGTACTTCAGGGACTAAAAGCTAGACAGCGCCACCCTTGCCAGAAAACTAAATTATTCGCGATACATATATTTATATAGATAAGTCATTTAAAATAAATAAATAATAATCATAGAATGCGTTGTTAACACATAAAGATTGAAATAAATAACGACGAATGTGCATTGCTCAACTTCTCTTTAAATGAATTTGATCAATGAATAAACGATCGACAATTGATATGTCGGTAGATTCGCTCAATAAGCCTTTGCCTGCTGGACTGATTGAGCGAGGGTCACTGACATATCAATTGTTAATTTAGATTGTTAATTTAGAATTCGGTTTCATTTTCGCCCTGGTAAACGGGAACCATTCCCAACCAATGAACACTACCCAAACAACCACACTGTGCAACCAACGCTACCCTGAACAACATACGTTATTTCCGGTGCAATTATGGCAGCATTTGGTTCGGATACAATACTAAAGCCACTTCAAAATGCCATGAAAATGGCTAAAACTGCGATACAAATGGACGCAGAGAACCAACATAAGGTAGTACGTCGTCTCGTCTTACTGCTGGTTGAAAGCTATTTTAAATCTTATCAGACATTGTCAATGACATTATGTAAACAAAAATGTTATCTTCATTTTGTAACACAAGTGCCGACTACTACTATCTTTCCTCTCCCTAAAACGCTGTATGTGCTGTCAAACCTTATAGTAGCACGATAATGATCCTATAACGATCCAGTATTTACAACTACACAATACATTTGTATTGTTGTCTGTGTTCATGGTATAGCAGCATAAAGCATATTGCATCTCTCTTGCCCCTCAGGAAGCCTACTGTGAATACCTCAGGAGCATTAACTACATATCACATGCACTTTTGGAAGATGCGGGGACGAAAAGTAAGATTTGTGTGCATTACAAACATACATTAATGCAGAAAGCTATTGTATCCATTATATTTTAGAGCTAGTTTAAGCAGTGTTTGCATAGCCCATTAGTACAGCTCACATCCTATTGATCAAGCTGGTTCAGAGGTAACCGATAGTTGTCATCATTGTACTCTCAACTGATCCAATCAACTCGAAGAAGAGTCAAAAACCTGGTCAACAAGGTTATAATCAGATCTGAAATGTCATGAGATCACCATTAAAGCAAAGTGTTTCTAATGTCTCTCTCTCTCTCTCTCTCTCTCTCTCTCTCTCTCTCTCTCTCTCTCTCTCTCTGCTGTGATCACAGAGGGGGGCGAGTTAGAGGCTGTAGAGGTGGAGCGGATGTTCCGACTAGCAGAGCAGTGTATAGAGAGAGCCAAGTCCTTCACAGGGAGGAGCCAACAGTCCCATGACCTCTCCAGCCCCAGCCCTTTGCCCCCACCCCCTTCCATTCTGCCCCACCAAACAGAAACACCAAAGGCTCTGGGCGCCAGCTACCCTAACAGTACTGAGGAAACCCCTGGTGATGAGATAAAAATGTTCTTTCAGTTCTGATGTGTGATATATATGAATATGTGGTGAAATAAAATGTGTCAAAGTCTAACAGTAGGTAAATACCCAAGTATCCTTTGGCAAGATGACAATATGAAAATAATTCAAGTCATTTGAGTCATAAAAAAGTGTCCACTAAATGACAAAATAGTAACTCTTTCTTTTCCCACAGACACTCAATATGACCCGCTTATTGATGTATCTCCAAAAGCAACCAGCCCATCAAACTCTCCTCACCACAGAGAGCTGTTGGAGGGGGCTGAGGAGCCCCCTCCTTTTGTACCCCCTGAAGTCTTCCAGAGGCTCCAAACAGCCGAATCACAGGACACAAGCAGAAAGTAAGGGTCACCCACAACCATCAAACCTCACACGGCCTGTGCAAACACCATTTCATTCCAGCCATCATGTCAGCAAAACAATGATCTGATAAAGTGGCGAGTCTAAACCAGTCCTAACAAGTCGGTTCATCTTATAGGATTCTCATCTCATACTATCTCAAGCTATAAATGAGCTGCTGATACCCAAAGATGTATACCCCAATAGGAGTAGTTATATTTTTGTACACTCCTAAATGTTTTAATGTGTATGTCTGGACTGTAGAGCGCTGACGCCCATTGAGGAAGCATCACGCGTGAACCAGAGGTTGAAAGCTAAATATGAAGCTCGCCTTGCAAGGCTCGCCCCAGGTCAAGCTTGTCAAAAGACGTCTCTGGTGAGTACGTCTTTGAAGGCACAAACAGTGATCTAATCAAGTCCTTATTAGATTTTTGTGTGCGTGTGTGGGGGGGGGGGGGGCTTCTCTCAACGGAACCCAGAAATCCATTCTAAATTAAAGGGGTGAGGCTGAACACCAAATTTACTTTTAAATGCATGCCCTGCAAATAATGTTATGTAACCTAAAGTAGTCTAGCCCCCGCGATGAACCACGAAATACTGATCTCTGGTTTACCCCAAAGTGTCTATTTGATTAGTTTAGGTAGATTTCTTCCTATTGTCCATTATGAGCTCAATTTCAATTGAGCAATCCATTCGAAACGAATGGCTGCAACATTGAGGGGAATACAATTAATTCGAAACAATGTCCATTACACAGCACACATCTCAACCGAAGACAGTCCAACAAGAACAGCCAATAGCAGACACGTGATGGTAAACAAATGAAGCGTGTTATTCACGCCCTTTCCGCTACGCATCGCATGTTTTGGAAGAAAATCAGCAGTCAATCACTGCTCCGTTTCTTTTAAATGGCTCCAGGACCCATTCCTGCGGACACACGAATTGAGTGGCTGGACACCATAGCTTAATTTAAACATACTCATCTTGGAATACATTATATGTTATTATATAGGATTAACTGTTTTTTAACTTAATTGACTCCTTGTTCTTAATGGAACAAGCACGTTTTAAAGATCAACTTTAACTGAATCGCCAATATCGTTTATCTGATTCTATTTTAACCACCGACATAAAAAAGAAAAGAAAAGGAAAATGTTCAGTCGTAATAATAACCAAATGGAGCCGCGAGATTACTGGAGAAAACTGAAGGCCTTCTTACAGGTAAATCCCGTTGTGGTTTGTGTTAATCATCCGAGAATGTATGAAGCTGTTAACGCACCCCAAAACTTTTTTTTGGGGTGCTTCTCAGATTTTGATGCGTAGGCCGTTGTATTTATGACACTGGTTAAACTATTCTAGTTTAAATGTATCCACGCGGGAGCTCTCATAACAAAGTATCATTTCCTCAAACGCAAAGAAATGGATTGATTGAGTTCAGCCGCAACTTTACTGACGTGTTATTATGAGTCGACGAGCATTCCAAAACACACAGGCAAAGGCAGGCCTATTAATGCGTGCATTCTCAAGTAGGCGAGATCGGTTTCAGCCACGACTTTTGGCCACTGATTTGAGTATTCTTACTTTGATCCAATAAAAACAATTACTTAGACGAGATGGCAGTGGAGCTATACAGAGATCCCTAAACCGTGGTGTTTGCTGGAATATATCAGGTAGGCCTACAATGTTGCTCCCCTGGGATCAACTGTGGTCAGTGGTGTGCATCGAGATGTCAATTCGCAAATGAGCGCATCCGTTTGGAAGCATCGGAGTGTTATGTTGGTCGTAATGTTTTGGTCATTGTTTTAGTAATTCATCGTGAAATGATTTGTGTTCTCAGTTTCGACAGTCTCTTCTACTCCTGCGTCTTGGGGATATTAATTAACAGCTGCCTTTGGCAGCAGCTGGGTTGCAACGTCATCTTCTAAGTCTCTTTAGATCACAGAATAGCGTTTGAAATAAGGCTAGCCAAAGGCTAGATCAAATATAAATGTTTCAATCCATTTAAAAAAAAGCGTCATACCAGCTGAGCATGATGGAAACAACAACAACAACAACAACAACCAGATGTAGCATTTCAATCACAACGTTTTGAATAGGACCATTAACAAAGAGATGTCCCAGTAACAGTATTGGGCCACACCAAATGCACCTTTTGGTACATAAACCACATTAAATCCCATCCTAAACTATACATCTCCTAGCTTTCAGGCCAATGTAACAACATTTTAGTTTAAGCTTTCCAATCAGTAGTACTAATGTGGTGCATGCATGGTTCTGTATAGCTGTTTTGAGGTGGAACATAAATGGCTATGCATTGCCTCCTCATGTCAGATAATCATTAGATTTAGGTCATAATGAATGTGACTTGGTCCTATACAGAATGAGATGGCAGTACTTCTCTCCAACATTCCTCTGTTTGTGACCACACAGTCCCTGTCTCTCCAGCGGCAGATGATGGAGAACCTCATCATAGCCCAAGCCAGACAGGATGCTGTATCCTTTTGTTCTAAATGTATTTAAACTTTATTTAATTGGCCACGTCTATAGCATCCTCAATTTATTTTATTTAACTAAGTCTTATTTTTATTAGGTTATTCTTGTATTCAGTATAATATCTAATACATAGGAATTTTATTAGCATTTGTTATGCAAAATAATAAGTCTGGATGGTTAATTGAATAGGAATGTTGTTGCGTTACCCTAATTCAATGAATCAGCTCCAAAGGAAGATGGAAGAGCGAAGACTTAGGCTGCAGGAAGAGGCCAACAGGTAGAGAGTGTGATTGGCTGTGGCCTTGATCATCGTTTTTGTCGATAAGGTTTGGTTTCATGCAATGTATTTTTTTTTGCCGGTACACGATTGTTTTAATCTTTGCGTGTCCGTCTCGCTTCAGGAGATTTGCAGCGTCGGGGACGACGACCGCTGAGGAGCGAGAGCAGCGAGTTATCTATGCTAACATCCTGGAGTACGAGCAGGACCACGTGAGTCCCGCTGACCCCCCCGGCAGAGCAGGGGGGAGAGCCCTGAGTCTCTGTTGGTGCTGTAGAGTGGGTCTTGACACTTGGTCATGTATTACGTTGCTCTGCAGGACTGGCCCAAACAGTGGAAGGCCAACCTCAAGAAGAGTCCTGACGATCCCACGCTGGTCTCTGGTTTAGTATCCTACTTGCTCAGGTAAGCGGCAGGAACTGGAGATGAAACGTGAACTGAAACTGGATTTCTATCAAGATTTGAATGTTTGTTTACTCTTCTGCTCTGTCATCATGAGTGGCCGTGTAACTTCCGAAACCATTTTCAAGAAGTGTGTTTGCGTCTGTTTGCGTTGGACGAGGGGGATTGAGATAGAGAGAGAGAGAGGGCAGTGTTCTGGATGTTGCTTATTCATGTTGTTTTTTGGAAACCCTTGTGTCAACAGCTGCCCGGACCACCCGGTTATGACACTGCTGAGGAAGCATCAGTATCGTGTGTACAACCATCTGTACCCCATCATCAGTAAAGGCCGGCTGGGCAGTCCCCAACTGCATCAAGGTAGACCCCAAACAGGTTTTCCTTCAACGTTTTCCATTGCATGCGACTGAAAATAAGGACAGCCTTTCAAAAGGGAAATGCATTCGTCACCAATGTAAATTTTGCCCTTCCAGTATACAATTATTATTTGTGTAAAGGAATTCATACAAAGAGGCTATTCTCAGGAGTAAAACTACAAAATCAAGGTGGATTCATTCTGTAATTTGGCTAAATGAAAAGTAGTGGACAAAAAAAGTTCAGAGTAGTTTAAGGAATAACAACACAATATTGGTAAAGAAATACTGTAGAATACTCAGGGATATTCCTTGGCAACAGCGACTTCTGCAGCTGGTACAGATTCGCAACCTATACGAGTACTAAAAATTATTATAGTATATGCAAAGTCGATTGAACAATAATCGATCGACGTAATTGCCATTTTTACAAAGGACCCATTTAGACAACAATTATGAGATCAAGTCAACCAATATTGGTAATTGTATTCTTCACTCATCCAACTGGCTCTCCGCAGAGCCTCAGAAGAACCTGAACAACAAAGGGTTTGGGCTCACACGGGTCACCACAGAGAGGCCCTGCCCGGACTCTGCGCTCTCTCCACCCCGGAGCTTCGTGGTCACCTTGGCTGAGACGGGGGGAGCGAAGTGTCCCGCCATGCCGCTACTGGTGGACCGGGAGAACTCCTTCGAGGACCTGGAGCAGTTCCTCGACCAACTGGAATGGGAGCCGTCCCACGACAACAGCGGCCTCAACGCCGAGCTGACCTTTGACCCCTCTGTGCAGCCGCTGCGGGAGGAGAGCCGGGAGCTGGAGGTCAAGGCACTGAGGGAGCACCTCAAGGCCATCGTCAAGGACATCCACATCTCCATTGGTGAGCGTTGGGTGCACTGCAGAAGAGGCTTCGTTGGAGATCCCCCTTTAGGAATCACTTTTTAGGTTCTACTCGTTGGTTTTTGCAATGCAGATTTTGAGACCGAAACAGGGCAGAACCGGTTTCATGCGGCCTATTGAGTAGATGTTCTGTCTTGACCTATGGCTCTCTGCCTGTTGTTCCAGATCAGCTGCTCTCTCTGTGTTTGCTGTCCTTTGAGTGTCTGAACACAGCCAACTCTAAGGACCTGTGTGTGGCCAGCATAGAGGAAGCCTTCTTTGCTCCACTTTGGAGCCCCCTGCTGGTTCTCTTCAGGTAATTCAGGCTTCTGTCCACCAAAGCCTGAAACAAACCCTTGAACAATGTTTTGGTTTGTGTACCAGTCTACAATTAACAAACAAATATGTTACCACTTGGAACAAGATTGGAGAATGATGAGCAAAAGCATAAATATGTAGCTGGGAACAAAGGTAGTGCGGTACCTAAATGCTATTTTTAAGGCTTTTAACTTTTAGAAGCTAAATAAACACATAGTAGCTCTTGGATTAGTCGTTGACCATGCTCCTACGTTGTCTAGGCTGTTATAGGCACAAATTAGTTATAGGTTTGCAAAAAATAACACAAATGAAGCACACAGGTTACATAAATTGTAGGTAGCAAAAGTAAAGAAATGTAGTTCTGCATTCCTATTGTTGGCCAGCATGAGGCAGCATTAGTCCTACGATAAGTGGTGTGGATCTCCAGTGCTGCTTTTACTTGTGTGTGTGTGTGTGTGTGTGTGTGTGTGTGTGTGTGTGTGTGTGTGTGTGTGTGTGTGTGCAGGAAGGTGTACAAGGACAGAGAGCAGGCCTTCGAATGCAGCATGAAACGCTACCGCGACGCCTCGCCCGAGGTTGTCGGCGTACCGCTCAAACTCTTCCCCCAGGACGCCAGCGGGCAACAGTGTTCCTACCCCTACCAGTCAGCCGTCCAGGAGCTTAAGCTGCTCTGCAACGACTGCTGCCCCCAGAGGAAGCTGGAGTGTATCGGTGCGTCTGATGTTTAACCGCCAGGCTAGTGTTCAGTGTGTGGTTCAGCGACCCCCCACCCCTATTGAGGATTTTTCGTGACCTCCGTGTCGCAGCTCTGTTTCCACATGTAGTTAAGCCAAAGCAAACCAACGCCTGTGAATTTGGTTTGATTTTATATCAATGACGTTCTGCGTGCTGTCTTGCTACAGTTCGAACGCTGCGGAACATTTGCGTCTGCGCCGAGGACTATAGGTGCCATCAGGAGGTGGACTCGCCGCCCAAAAGCGCTGCCATGTGAGTGAAAACGTTCATGCCTTCACAAATGAACCCCCTAAAGTGCACTGAAAGTGCAGCTATCTTTTGATTTTCCTATCCCAAAAAGAAAACTCGATGCTTGTCATACTTTGATACAGCACAAAGACAACAACTAATCCTAGCGTCCAGCGGGACACACATCCCTGCAAGGCTTCCGGCCTTGTTCATTGGCCTGTCAGATCTGATCAGGGCTCATTGGGGCCCGCCCAGCAGGGGACGGTCCTGTGTCTGATGGCCCCATGTCAGGCACCACCTCCCAAGGGCCAGCCCTAAAATTGGGTCGTCCGTCTGTATTTTTGATGTCCTCTGAGCGCTGCAAGGAACAAGGGCAGGGGAAGGAGAGAGTGGGTAGAGAGTACCAAAAGAATGCAACTGGGAAACTCACAAGGAATCAAGCTCATTGGGTCAGTGAACCTAGAATGAACGCACAGTACAGCAGGAGAGTGTGGGCGTCTTGTCAGCAGTGCCAAATAAGCAATGCAAGGCTTATTTTGTGAGGGTGTATCATCTTGTAAACCAAAAACATGTTCACTTTTTCGTTTTTCATGCACCACACCAAGGAGAGGGACTATATGGATGGCACCGTTCAAAATGGAAGACGGTATCATATCTATCAATGTATTTACAACAGCAATGAGGGGTGGAAGGAGTAGGCATTTATTATTTATCTTTTTTTTGTGGTCTTTTCTCTAAATCAGAATGTGTTGTCTTTTCACTATAGAAATGAAGAGCCATGGGATGTCGCCAGTTTAATTGGCTGCTACATACAGTGTGTGTGTGTGTGTGTGTGTGTGTGTGTGTGTGTGTGTGTGTGTGTGTGTGTGTGTGTGTGTGTGTGTGTGTGTGTGTGTGTGTGTGTGTGTGTGTGTGTGTGTGTGTGTGTGTGTGTGTGTCGATGGCTCCCTTAGGAAGCCATCGACAAGCCCAAATTAACTCTATTAACCTAAACCGGACAGACAGAATTGAGCTCTGGTCTGTGCTCCCCGAAACAAGGGCGTCTAATTGATTTAAGATTTTAAGATTTGTGAGCAATAATTGAATGTAGCTCATGGAGGCAGCGCCAATACAATCACAGCCAGGGTTCTTCTAATTTTGAACTGGGGTATGGATTTCCCTAGGGCTTGATTTCAGAATATGGGTCAACCTTGCTTGATGAATTGTGAATCATTTGTAATATTTCCCTGACTTGTCCTGACATATTGCAGTCCTTTTTATCTTTATTTGTTATGGGATAGTGGGGGAACAAACAACCCATTTTGAATCTTAAGCCACTTTTTCCATTTACTATTCCTTGGCAAAAACACCCCGCCATGGTGATTTATTTATTTGTATTTGATATATAAAATATATATACAGTATATATATCACACACATAATTTTGTTTGGATCCTACCTGATTAAATCATGCACACACACACACACGCACAGCGTCACTCTCCCTCTTCTCTGCTTACTCTTTTGTTAATCCTTTCATTCATATCCAAAAGCGTTTCCACATTCAATCATTTGTTTTGTTCTTGACCCGCTCGGGTGACCGGCTCAATTGTTCTATTCTGTGCACCTTTTGTCCCATCAAACCTCCCTCTCTTCTCTTCATGTTGTCACTCTCCCAGTTCTCTCCTCCTCCTCCTCCTCCTTCTCAACCTTCTAACCTTCCATTGTCCTTTTGGGTCTGTTTGATCATGTGTGGCATTGGGATATTTTAATAATAAGCAATGATGATAGTGACGGGTTTTATTTCCCTGTTCTGATGTTTGTAATGGAACACATGATGATGATTTGCTGTGTGTGTGTGCGTGTGCGTGCGTGCATGTCTTTTTGCTGGCGGTTTGTGTTTACAGGAGATTGCACACAGGATTGTTGTTTAGGAGTGTCATTACACAGTCACGCAAGTTCCACCTACCCTGGTGAGCCAAGCTCTCACATCTCCAGTGTCGGCTTTCATCTGGTCGCTTGGCTCTCAGGGACCCGGCTGGCCTGCCCTCTCACGCGAGCCTTACCGGGCATCGCTGCGTGTGAGGGCCCACATGTACAAATACTTGCAGCGAGAACATGCTATCTAGCCGCCATCGTCTCAGAGGGCATTTAGCCCTCCCTCTCGGTTGTTGTTGGGGCAGAAGTGTAGCGGCCATTTCCTTCCCATTAAGATCCGATCAGGACCCTTGTCAGTCTCCAACCCATGGGACTCACTCATCTCAGCCAACCGTGTGTGTGTGTGTGTGTGTGTGTGTGTGTGTGTGTGTGTGTGTGTGTGTGTGTGTGTGTGTGTGTGTGTGTGTGTGTGTGTGTGTGTGTGTGTGTGTGTGTGTGTGTGTGTGTGTGTGTGTGTGTGTGTGTGTGTGTGTGTCTCTACTCCCTACTGGTCCTCACCCGTGTGTCCCTGTGAGCAGTGGCGCCGACGACCTGCTGCCCATCCTGTCCTACGTGGCCCTGCGCTGCGACTGTCCCCAGCTGGTGTCTGAGTGTGCCGCCCTGGAGGAGTTCATCCACGAGGGGTAGGTGTCTGGGTCACCTCCAGCCAGTCTGTCGCTCACTCCAAGTGGTGGAAGTGTGGCAGGATGGTTTGTAGAGCTATTTTAATCCTTTTTCCATGTATTCAACGTTCTGTCGTTTGAGTTTTATTCAAATTAGCGTGCGCCACTCCCCGTTAAATCAACCCCATGTATAATCGTGCAGTTTTATTTTTAGATCTTCCCAAAAATCTGTTTTTATTAGGAATATTGTCAGTTTTCCACTTTTTGTCAAGCGGTATTTTCCTCCAAGCGAATGTTTTGCATTTAGAGGAACGGTTCTAGGAAAAGTGCCATAGATAACGCTGAAGCTGAAAATGTGCGGCGCTCGGGGACGTGCAAGCTACCGCAGCTCCCCAGCTCAGCATCGCTGTGGTTGGGCGTAGGTTTGGAGAACCCCACCATGTGTACACAGACCGACGCAAATGATGATGCATCCTAAACTTTAGAGGGTGTGAGTGATGAAAGTGAGTGAGAGTGATCCAACTCAGTCGTATCGCGTGTGAGCTCAGACCACGGTTACAGAATGCTGTTTGGCCACACACACACACACACATGCACTGCGTGCATGCACACAGTTGTCACCATAATCACACACAGACCAATCACCACAGCTGTAATTTTGGCAGTCTGGTGAGCTTGGCTGTAGGCAAGGAATTCCAGTATTCTTTATGGTTTCCCATTCTGTCTAAATGAACACTGGACAGCATGGTGATTTGCAGCCTTCTCAGAGGAATCGAAAAGGGGATCAGTCACTTGACAGCCATTCCTCTCAGACCGTGCAGCAACCGACCCAAAGTTCTTCCAGCAGTCAGCCGTTCTCCCTTGCGGTCCTCTCCAGGCCGTAATGGCTCTTGGCTCCTCCTCGCTCTCGTGTCTTGGTCTCGTTAGTGCAGGGGTCACCCGGGGTCAGCCTCCCTTCTCATCCATTACTCCTTGGCGCTGTGCTGCACCTCTGCTCCACCCTCACTGCTGCCAATACACCTCAGGAGGAGTTAGAGAATAAGTTACCAAGACTGTTTTGTATTTCTTGCTGAGCATTCGTTGATAGTTTTGGGTGGGTGCGTGGGTGGGTGGTCTGGAGAGTTGACGAGCCGCTAACCCTGTCGGTGGTGCATGACAGAGTGGCTGTTTCTCTGGCCGCAGACCGGCTAGAGTGTTGCCATGGTTTAGGGAGGGTGTTCCTCAAGGCGTATTCTGGAGGCCAAGGTAACTCGGGTGTCTTCCTCTTTATGTCTCCTGTCAGTTTCCTATGGTCTTTAGTGATGGTGCAGTGAAAGGCTATTGATGTGATTAAAATAAACGCGTCGTTCTTTCACAGTTATCTGATTGGAGAGGAGGGCTACTGCCTGACCTCCATGCAGAGTGCCCTGGCCTACGTGGAGTCCCTGCACACAGGGGGCGCTCTGCTCTGCACGGCCAAGCTGACCTGATGCAGGTAAAGTGTTTGTAGTATCCAATGGTCGGAGGACATTTGCTAGAGCAAGTGTTCAGCAAAGGCCAATGTATCTGTGCACTATTTATTCCAAAATTCAAGGCTCGGGGTATGTAAACCACTACAATCTTCCGAATGGGGGATTGATTAATGTTGACGCTATAATCCTTGCAATTAAATAGGACACACTGCAGTTAATTGAATCATATTCTGAATAAATTACACCAAATTTGCATACAGCAATCTCCTGTATCACAAAGCAATACATCTTAGCAATGTCTTCGAAAAAGATTAGTTTTTGGTGTGTTCAACGTTAAGTGCTAATCTAAAGCAATCTGAAAGAATGGATTGGCCAGATGGTCAGAGAATGGTTTTGAGTTTGATGGACCCATGGAGTGACCTACCCAGGAGGCGGGACAGGAGGAGTCCTACTCTGCAGGACGTGTTTATGTTCATGACCTGTGACACACTTAACCATTTTCCCCAAAACTCTGTGTGACACGATGAGTTCCACTGAAGCGCAGCACGGGGATCCCCTCAGGGGAAGTCTCTCTTCGGTCGCCCCCGTTGGCTGGCTGAGGAGGATGCTTGGCAAAAGGGAGACATAATATAAAAAAGGAAAAGGCTCGCCAACGTTGATGGCTACACCAAGAATTTCACTGGCATCTCCTGTTGGTGCCGGGTGTTCAGTAGAGCGAGAATTGGCCGGAGAGCTAGATCTATTAAGGCAGGAGAGATTGGACCTGTGTAGAACCTGGAATTTGAATTCCAGATTCAACACAATTCCAAGGGGGGAACCATTCCATGTCTGACATTTCTGTCTGTGTAAAAAGTTGTTGACAGACAAGGGTGTCTGTCCACATTGTTATTGACAAATGGTAAGAAAAGAACCCTACAAATGAGTTCATCTTTTTCTAACTTTATCCATCTCGGTCCACTGTACCAGTTCAAGGCCAATCAAAATTCTCGGTAGGTAAAGGTCACTTAAGGGAGGACACGTAATTTTATAAGTTATGTGACTTAAGTTCACAATGTGAGATGCTCATTCAGCATTCCATCTTTTGCGTCAATCTTTCACAGAGGCGAAGACACCCCCACGACATCCCCCAGAACCCAGCCTACCTGCCTTCTGCTACGCTTTGGACCGGGCCACAGTGGAACAGGCAGAGGAACCCGGGAGCTGTAGGCCGTCCATCCGCTGGACACGAGAGTATAACAAGTACCACATAAGCCTATCCTAAGTACTACATGGGAAGAGCTCTGCATGAGACGGCTTCACAAACCACTCTGCATGGACTACGCATGGTCAGCCAATGTCGGCCCCTGTTTCTGGCAGGACCAGATTATGCTGGACCTATTATTATTATTTTTTATAATTTCCTCCCACGTGTTTAAACAGTGCTATTCAGCCATCTATCCACCCACGCACAGATGCAACCGCATGCTTAAGGCTTGAGGAACCATCAAAACTAATTCTGCCAATGTTGGCATTAACGCTTGCTTGGGCTAGTTGGTCCATTTGGGTGTGTCTTGTTTTTTGATGACTTGAATTCCCATTTCATTTTCAATTTAAGAAATGTAATCTCAGATTAGTCTTAACTGTTTCAGGACATGTATAATGTGTGAACCAACATAACCTTGTAGGCTAGATTCATAAAAAGATTTCTGTGAGCGTGTGTCCGTTGTTGGATCCCAATTTTGTTGATGGGATGAACATTCAAATTCATCTGCGACCAATCAAAAGAGGATCAGTTTATGCACTTTGGGAGTGAAGGTATTTGGGCTGGGCTTCAGGGTCAGCGTTTTGAACTTACAACATCCTGTTAGTGGTTAATGGGCTCGGGCAAGGTCACAGTCTAAGTGGTTTATTTCAGGAAGTCCTTATTTCTCTTTGCAATATCTACAATGGCTAAAGGAGTCTTTTTCTTGAGGGGGTGTATTCTTGGTCCTTACAATTATTCAATTGACTGCACATTGTTTGTTTTTGCAGTCATTGCATTATATTTAAGCCCTTTTAATAGGCTGCTATGTGGGCCATGGATTGTTGTGGAAATATAGATTTGTTAGAGATAAAATGTTTTATTTATAAACAGACATTGTCAGCCTCAGTTCAGTCTTTTATTCGTTACCTCCACAAGTAGAGTTTTTAATATTGGAGGTGAAGAGAGTTCAGATGTGTAGGGGCCCGATGTGGTTTCCTGTTTCTCTCTTCCGATATTACAATAAGTGATGCACTGCTGTTTAAACCCTTTTTCTCTTTTAGCTTGCTATCCCGACATTAATACATCTTAAAACTTTTAAGTTGGCAGGGTCAAAGTCATTTGTTCATCTGTTCGTCTTTAAAAATCCTGGAAGCACCACTTACTAAAAATGCAGAACTCTGAACAGCCACTTTAGTTTTAAATGAATGTATTTGTTTCTTAACTCTCTTGCACATGGCTTTCAATTATGTTTGACTTGTTTGTTTATTTGTTATTATTTAATACTTGTATTTTTATATTCTATGTTGGTGCAAAAGACAATGTGAAAAAGAATCTGAATGTTATGTTAACCCCATTAAATGTTGAATATATAATTATATTAAAAAGGAGATAGTTATTGGGTTATTCTGTAGAGCACATGAAACCACTGCAGTTGCAACCAAGTAGCAAATTTTCTTTTGTCATGAAAAAAAGTTTTCCAAATGTATTATTTTGTCAATATATATTTCTATGAATGTATGATCAAGAGGAAATGTGAATAGCTGTTGCTTTAAAATTGCATCAATAAAGGAAACTAACAAGTACTGGAATTTCTTGTAACTTAATGAAATACGATGAAACTCTGCTTTTGTATGTTTTTATTGTCCTTGTACTGAATTCAGATGGCAATACTCATCAGTTAAATGAGGATTGTCGTTATTTGTTTTCAATTTAATGTAATATAAAAATGTAGCTAATGGTAAAATCAACAGGTGTGGCCATCCTATGTAGTCCCCCATGAGGGATCAGGGTCTTTCCCTGTGAGGATTAAAAGCAGAGGGCTGAGTGTGAGTGTCGTACTCAAAAGAGCCACGCAAGCCATCACCAGGGTGTGCACCACGACAGGCCCACAAGTGCGTATCAGCAACCTTTTTTGTGATAAGACGGAATAGATAAAGGCCATTTTGTGAACTCTGTAACCCCTGGGTATCTAAACCTTGGGTTCCCCTCACATGGACCAAGAGATTGGTAACGATGGCCTGAATTATTATTATTATTAATTGAGGCCACCGATCGGTTGGTTTGGGCCTTCCTATGATGTGTTGGTGAGGGAGGGTTAGGTTTTCGAGACACAATGGTGGTTTTGTAAATAGAGCGCAGGTGTTTTGAATTGCATTGTGTGTTTTTTTTCTGCGCTATCACGGAGCACACACCGCACATCCGCTGCCAAGACCATTTGTTATTCTTTTGGTTGTAATGGATGAATCATGTCTTCCATCGCTCTCACTGTTCCTGTTGCCAAGTGTCCTAAAGTGTTCCAGACACTTAATCACCGGCCCACGTGCCACCACACTCCCAAACCGTGTTTCATATCATGTTGCTAAGAGGTTTTTTGTGGTCAGGTATACAAGGATACACAAACGCCCTGTTTACACAGTTGAAAAAGTTAACCAGATGACATTTTCTTGTCAATTTAAGCTAAAGCTAACTTTTTCTACCATGAGTAACCACCTGACGAATTGGTCACATACACATTCATCTTAATCCAAAAAAAAAAAGAAAATACTTCAACACGTTTTTGGCTTTGCCTGCATGCAATGTCTAATACCCCAAAGAGTCTGACGCACCCTGTTTTCATGTAGCGACGGGTAAAGACTTGATGAGCAGACTACCCGTACCACACTATTCATATACCAAGGTCTCTTATCCACGAATAAGTGTTTTCAAGTTCCCATGAAATAATTACGTTTTTGTCGAGAGAACAGCCTTATACACTTCCCTCTTGCTACTTCTCATAGTCTCTTCCCAATGCACTCCCAACCCCAAACAAAGGAACGTTTTATTGTCCTGGTCCTAGAGAGATGGGTGGTCTATCAGCTAGAGGACCTCGGCGCCCCAGTTTGACAAAATATGCGGAGGTGGGAAAAAGGAACATCGTAGTAAAATTGCAGAGAAAATGTAACCCCCTTCCCTCCATGCTTTTGGTTATCATTTGGGACTAATCTGGCTTTTATCAAAGAAGGTCAAAAAATGCACCGAGCATGTACAGCCAGCTTTATTGGGATAACAGGAATAGTCTAAGAGTTATAGCGATCTGCATCATATGATATTTTTGTTGGCAACATTAAGCAATTTTTGGAATAATAGTTGTAATAATGTATAATCCTAAATGAACCAAACTTTGGTTTCCCACATCTCCCATTAGAAAAGTTGTGTCAGTTTCAACCACAACAATGATTCTCTATAGTGTCAAATTATTTCACGCTTAATTAGATTAGAGACAACTATTTACTAATTACTACACAATAACATTCCTATGCGCCTATACTTCCCAACAGGGGGCGATCAGTGCGATGTACAAGCCCTACTGTTGCAAACGCATGTCGGCATTAACACGGAAGGATAAACCAAAACAACGACCCCCATGTCCCATTACAGTAGGCTTTGGCTCACTGGTCCTCTCTTTTGTTGATCTAAGGGCATGCTGCCCCTGTGCCCCACATAACGGACTGGCAAACACACAGGGGCCTGTGATGGGTTCTGGGGGGGGTCATACGGGGATTGGGGTGTGGGAACAGACTCATGCTAAGGCAGATATAACCGCCCCCTCTACCCATTAGATATGTATCATCCTGGGTCAAATAAATATATGTTCACAGACCGGACTTTCTGACTTTATTCTCGTATTTTGGTAGCGTCTATCAACAGAATAACCAAGGTAACATTACATTTTGGATGATAAAACTTTAATATCAGACAATAACAGAAAAAAACAATATGTGATCTTATTACCTGTCAAGTTTGCTTAACCTATCTGCCATCACAGTGTAATCGCTTTGAGATAATGGTAGGAGATCATTGTTCTTACGAGAAATGCAACAAAAAAAAAGGCACACAAATAGAATACATGCTTTTATGCGTACATTAATGTGGATGGAAAACTGTGCTTGTGTGTTGGGGGGAGCTCTTAAGTGGGGCAAACCCTGCCCTACCCCTGTTCGTGGCAACACAGAGGGGGCACACAGGGGGAGGATCTATGTGTCTGAGCAGCTTCATCTAGAAGTCACCCTCGAGCAGCACAGTCTTTAGGTCAGCCGGGCAGCCGATGGTGAACACCGAGTGGCTAGTGGTGCATCTCTCCATCAGGACGGCCACGCCCTCACCCAGCTCCAGGTGGTTCAGGAAGCCAGGGGCCATGCGCTCTGGAGGGGCCACGCCCGTGTTGATCTTCACCTGCCCAGACGATGGGTGGGGGATCATAGATTGAGGAGTTGATACAAAAAGGATCTTTGTTCTCTGGCCCGATGTTAATGCAAGATGCATGCATGTTAATGCAACGGTTATAGGGGTTAAAGAATGTGAAATGCAAATTGTTCTTGTAATTAATAACTAGTCAAAGGAACAAAGAATATAAGATAGAAAAATCTAAGTGATGTTACATTACAAATTTGGGGAAAGATATCTTTAAACAGATGCTTTATTGAACCTTCCAGTATGAATGCATGTGAGTTAGCAATACCTGGTTAAGTTTGCAGGCCACTTCAGGGTACTCCTCTCGTAGCACCTGGCAGAAAGACAAAGTGCTGGCCGCTCCCAGGGTCAGGAAGCCTGTCCCTGGCATTAGCACCTTCTCACCAGCTCCCCCTAGGGGACAGCACAGCATTACAGCTAGAATGACACATAGTCCTCCATGTCGAGTATTTTTCCATTTTAATTTACTCCTTACAAGGACAAAGAAGGTAGGTCCACCGGTGTCACATGGGTAACCGAAGGCCCGTATCCTCACCTGTGATGAAGGTGTAGCTACATTTCGGGTCGTCCCTCACTAAGGGGAAGAAGGCCTTCCACGACACAAAGGTGCTGAGCAGCAACGTCTCGATGACCTGAGGAGACACAGCGGCAGAACGAACAAACAAGCCAGGTTCAAATTAAAATCCTGCTTTTGGTTTAACATAAACACACACACTCCTGTTCACACACGCACACCACTTACTGAAAAACAAATAATGTAGAGATTAGAGAAAGATCGTTCAAAGATAGATGCTGCTGAATCATCTTTATCAATTGAACACATTTCAATTTGTTTCCGGGTTGGGGCAGGATAACTTAATTGTGTGTGTGTGTGTGTGTGTGTGTGTGTGTGTGTGTGTGTGTGTGTGTGTGTGTGTGTGTGTGTGTGTGTGTGTGTGTGTGTGTGTGTGTGTGTGTGTGTGTGTGTTTGCAGGTGTGTACTCTCACCCATTGGAGATCTTTGAGGGACTGCGTGTGTGGCGGACCCCCCTGCCACCAGCTAAAGCCCAGTGACGAGATGATGTCTGTCACCTTCCCCACAGCTTTCAGCACGGACTGTTTGGCTGCCTCCACTCCCTCCTCCGTCCCTTAGGGGGCAGACAGAAGGGGTTACGACCCAGAGAAGGGGAGGGATCATCAGGGTATTCAGATGGATAGATGGATAGGGAGGGGTCGGAGTCTCTGCCATACATACCAACATCTCCAACTATGGTGGTGAGGTTATCCTTTCTACCGACCGAGACAAACGACCTCAGCCTCTCAAGTCTGCTGTTGTCCCTGGAGATCACGGCTACTTTGAAACCTACGCGCACACGCACACACACACACACACACACACACACACACACACACACACACACACACACACACACACACACACACACACACACACACACACACACGTGTCTTTAACTAACTACTTTAACTACAAACTAACCCTAACCCTTATCTTGAATATTAACATCAAGGAACTTGCCGTTGACGTTACAATGACTAGTAATTGTGCCAGATCAGTAATCACAAAGCAGCTCACATGCATCATCTGTCCAGGGTGTAATCCTTTTCTCATGAAAAAGATCATTCACAGACCTACATTATGCTTATCTGTGTTTATCAAGGACATCGGTCGGATAAGCGTGACTGAATGGTAGATGGTAACTTGGTACTGGTAGGCCTATCTTTAGTGTCAGCAAAGGACATACAATGTATACCCAAAGCCTCTACAGGAGCATCCTGCCACGGTCCCCGCTAACCACCACGGAACCCTAACCCAAATATGAAGAAATGCTACTATATTTTGGCCAAATAAAAATCAAATCGTTTATTGAACGTGTAGTCGTACCAATAGGGAACATTTCTTTGTTATTGCAATGAGTCTAATATTTTATATTATCCTTATTTTTCCAATTTTCGAGACGAGCGTGTCCACTTTCACGTACACCTAAATAAATTTGCACCGTAAAAATGGGAATGTGATTCAGCTCTAGGGGCATTGTTCTGGTAGAATATACCAGCCCCCTGCCCATTCTCCAGTAGGCTGAAGGCTTTTTTTGGAGAGCGCACACATTTCTCGGCAGGCGCAAAGACGCAAACTGAGTGAGAAAATAATGTAAATGATGAATGAAATACAAATGACAAAGCTTTTACATTGCAGATTTTTCCTATCATAATTCCTAATTGAACGTGCATAAACATGCACCTTACCGTACCCAGCAGTTTGGTTGGGTACGGTTTGAATGGAAAATAGGTGCGAAAACTTTTTCCTGTGTGACAAGCAAACAACGAATTAAAAAAAAGTATAAATCATCTCAAACAAGATAATCCAGTAAATTCCCCATTTAGAGCACTTACCTTTATCCAGCAATGCCTTAACTACTCCTGACCCCACCGTCCCTGCTCCCCCGAGAGCTAGAACAACTCGATCCGAGTTTGACATCCTGGGTGTAGGTCTACAGGGCTGTTGAACTGCAGACTTAATACGCCGATGTTGTCAATACTGACTGTGGCATAATCTTACTTAAGGTGCCTTAAACCCATTTGGTTTCTGCAGTTCCGCCCTTTGGTCCATGTTAGTAAAGCCACGCCCGGTGATAAAATTAAATGTTTCCCTCACTGTTAATTGGCGCTCCGTCTTTACTCCCCACAATGGATGTGTGTGCGAGGGTGTGCACTGTGCATGTGTGAGTATGTGTGAGTGCGTGCGCGCTTGAATATGAATGAGTTCGGGGTGTTCCTAGGCTTGTTTTCGGTCCATCCATTAGGTTGGAGTGGATGGGACGCCATCTGATGGATAAAACATTTGCGTTCATACAATGACTCCTTGAAAAAGAAAAGGATTCAACCATATCTTGATCACATATAATTAAACCATGCCATTGCACATCTCATCTTACATTTGTCCAGATAACAGTAAGAGGTCCCAGGTGCCTGAAGTCTAATCAAGAACAAGTACCGGAAATTCGGGGTTCAGTCACGTGACAATGTTTACTTTTTTTCGGAACTTTCCCTGATATCAGGATCCACGCAGTCGAATACGACGGACTAACACCATTGACAATGCTCTAGTATATGTCCTATATAATCGCACAAGAAAAGTTTTGGGGTGAGATGATATATTTTTGTATTATGGATTACCGCAGAGGGTTTCGATTTCGAATGAAAATATGGTTCATTGCTTATTGATGCTAGCTAAAGCCTTCTGTCCAATTCGTGGGTGTTACGAACTCGTAACGTTACCAGTCGGTAAGCCCTCTCGTTGACCTCCATGATACGAACAACCGAACGAAATGCGTTTGAGCAAAACCTCAAGTCGATCATTTTTTATGTTGGTAATTTCGTTTTTTGGCAGTGACCAATGTGCTTCTGTCTTAGCGTTAGCAGGTTCGCTAGCTATGCGTCATATGTCTTCCTGGATTTGTTTTCGATCCCCAAGTTTGGCGCTTACACGAACATGTTTGCGTTTTCTTACGATTTATGACTTAAACTCAGGAAATATATGCTACATATTTCATAGGAGGGAACCACATATCGTCGATTTTCGCCCCTTTGGAATATAAGGCGTATAAATCTATATTAAATTCGCAGCTCCACTTGCTTTTTAGACGGAGCACTTAAAGGAAGTGTAAAGGGCAATTCAGCGATACGTGTGTCATCACCATTTATTTTCTTACAGGGGATTCTTTTGTGTATGCCTCATTGGCGGAATCACAGCAATGAACATCCTCTGCCAGATAACCAAAGACCTGGTGAAGAATTATGATCATTGTTTGGAGAAGCGTTTAGAAAAGGGAGCCTCCAACCTTACATGCGACGATGAGGTCCTGCGTAAGGATGCAGAGGCAATACTGGAGAACGCCGGTGCTGAGGATATGCATTCACTGGGACTGGATCCACTGAAGGTGTTGGAGGAGTCTCTGAAGGCAACAGCAGCTCTGCCAGTATCCACTGCAAGTCCATGCAAACGGGGGCTGAGAGGGCTGGCCAAGGCCTTTGAAGTCCTGGAGCAAGCCGCTCTAAATCTCTATCTGAGTCCCTGGAGAGAGGAGTACAAAGTTGTAAAGGTTTGTTAATATGAATACGTATTTCTGTGTTTCCTCCAGCCCCTTGATGTATCAATTTCTCAATCGTTTCACTCGCCTTCTCTCTGTCAGATGTACTCCGGTATATTCACACACTGCATCAAGCCAGTGCTGTCCACGGTGCAGATCGCAAAACTTTTTGGGTTGCTAGGATACCAGCCCTGCATAGGACAGCAAGATCAGCTTCTTCAGGGCCGTTCCGGCGTCCCCTCCCACGGCCAACTCCTCGAGTTTTCCTGTGGGTTCTTCCTGGCCCGCTGTGAGTGTCAGCTCCTGCTGGCTGCATTAGGGAACCACGGGGGTGAGGCGGAGTGGGAGCTGGGCATGGTGGTGGAGCGGCGCAGAGGACACAGCCTACAGGTCAGTCCGTCGGACTAGCTGATCAATCTGACATTTAGTACTTGCCCTATCATAACGTTGTTGTTGTTGTTGTTTTTTATAAGCAGTGAAAAGGCGTATTGTTGAAAATGAGAATACTTTTGCTCATGTTTTTAACTGTTAATTGCATGTCTTTGTCACCACTCTGGGAAATATCTTCAAAGGGTTCTTGCTATACATATTTAAATAGACTATGTTGACGGTTGTCTAAAAAACATAATAAAACAGTGTCCAGGGTCACCCTTTACAGTTGGCTTTAGACAACACCAAGAAGATGCTGGACACCAACCAAATCCTAACGGAGGAAGTGTCTGAGGAATGTGGTGCAGGTGGCGAGCTAGAGCTGGATCTGTACACCGCCGGCGGGTTAAAGAGTGTCCGGGGGGAGACCGCTGGCTTCCACGATGCCAATGGTGGCCCCCGTTCGCTTTCATGGGTGTCCAATCACGGCGGCCCGTCAACGACTTCAGTCCTCATGACGCAAAGCAACGGGTTCTCTATCCCATCCTCCTCCTCAAGCACAACCACGGCGGCCGCTGGTGCCACAGCCCCCGGCTCTAGGGCAAGAGAGCCCCTCTGCGTCTCCACTTTCAACTGCCAACTCTCCAAGACCTCCCCCCCAAGGCAAATCCCGTCGGGCGCCACCCGAACAGCATCAGCCGCTACGAAACAAGTAGCTTCCCCTGATGAAGACTCACAGAGTCATAACTTTGACAGAAGTGAAGTCCAGCCATCCATTGCAATGATGCCCGCGTTTGGTTTGCCACAGTCGGAAGACTCTTCGCCCCCTTCGCCAGAGCACGTTTGTGGCTGTGTCCAATTGAGCAGTTCTCACTTGAAGATCTGCTTGGACTGCAACACTCTGCACGGCTTAACCTGCTCCTCACTGCAGAAGTGCAGCAACAGCCAACACATTCTAGTCAGGAGTTACAAGAACAAGGAGAAGAGCGGTAAAACCAGGCCACCGTCGTCACAAGGCCTCCACGAGCCGGGCTGGTGCAGGCCTCCGA
The DNA here is from genome assembly GCF_902167405.1 of Gadus morhua. Classification (NCBI taxonomy): domain Eukaryota; kingdom Metazoa; phylum Chordata; class Actinopteri; order Gadiformes; family Gadidae; genus Gadus; species Gadus morhua. The sequence continues at coordinate 18,166,864 of NC_044056.1, forward strand.
GCCGTGCCAAAGATGAAGCAGCCATGTCCATACTTTTGTGCGATACCACAGATTCAATTGTCAAAACCCCTCAGCCAATCACGTTCCACAGCTGCTGTGACCAGACGCTGGAGCCGCAATACGTTTGTTTCACTTGCAAGGTCTTCCACTCTGATTCCTGCAGAGAGTGGCTGTCCTGTGAGCAGGGCCACAAAACAAAGCCGCTTCAGGTGTGCCCTTGTGGGATGGCGTGCCCCCGAAAACCTATAGTGCTGTGTAGATACTGCGGCACGGAGTACTGTACCAATTGCTGGTACAGGAACCCTGTACAATGCACCTGTGGAGAAACTTTTGATAATCGGTCGTCGTTCTGATGAAAATAAGTATTTGTGAAAACTATTGCACAATATAAGGCACTTCCAGCCAAATCACAGTGCCTTATTGGAATCAAAATTCACTCATTCATTCATAACATGAAATGTAACGTCAAAATGGCAAGCTGAAACAATCTGCCTTCTAGTCAAAGTAATTGACAGCATTTTTTCAAGTGGCTTTTTTTTTTATTTGAGTGCTGTTTTAAACCGCCATTCTGTATTTTACGCACTTCATTTTCTAGGTGTCCATACATTTATCAAACTCAAAATAATGTTGAATTAATTATTCTTGTCTCCTGCTCGTTTCAATTAACATTTTAGTTGACAGCAAACTTGACAGTAATAAAATACATGATAAAAGGGAAAAACCTTTTTGTTGTCATTTATTTGTATTTTCAATGGCTTCCGAACCACACCAGGTGAATCGCACAGCCTATTTGCCCAAACACATGTCAAATCACATTTGATGTTTGAAACGCTTTTTTTTTTTTTTTTTCAATACAGTCCCATGTATGATACCACCATACTATGCCTTGGCAGGACATGGTCACATAGTGCTTAATCTTTTGTCATGACTGAAAAAAGTTGACTTAATTTATGAAGAAATTTGGACTGATCGTTTCACATACATAAAATGTCAATAACTAGATCTTAGGTACAGCTTGGGGATCCTTGTTCAGGTCCCAGTCCCTAGCTTAGCAGATCTTATCAGATATGTTCTTTTTGTGTTTATTTGGAGAAGGATAGAGCAGTCAGCCCATGTTCTCGTGCTACTCGTTGTGCGTCTGCCACTTGATGTTGATAAAGGTCTTGCTATCCATGCGGTCAAGGTAAAGCAGGCCGTCCAGGTGATCCATCTCGTGCTGGATGATTCGGGCCGGCCAGCCACTAACCTGCCAACTGACAGGTTCAGCCTTCTCGTTCAGACCTGCGTAAGGGCATATGTTTTGCAAATGCACAAAATAAATTGCAAAATGTGTGTTGGCATTTCTACTGATTAACTTCGCATTATTATTGTTTGGGTCGTTTTGAGTAAAATAGTATCAACACTAGGACAACAACATTTCCTCAATTGCTTATAACTAAGTTGGGTAATGTTTTTGTCATTTTTAATAAATCGTCCACTGTATTGCCCAATTCCTCGCTTCAGAGTTGATCTCACAGGTATAGGCCTACCTGACACTTCCACAGACAAGTAGCGGGGTACCGTGGCAGAGAACCCCGAGATGCTCTCGCAGGCCTCCTGGAAGAGAACCGTCCGTCCGTCCAACACACGCAGAGTTGGGTTGACGAAGATCCTCAGGGGCTGGACAGAGAGACCCCGCGCCTCCCTGGACGCAGGTGAGCTCTCTTCCATCATCTTCACGGGGTACTCCAGCGCCACGATGCGTAAAGGCACCCCAACCTGAGGCGCGCTCAGTCCAACACATTCCAGCCTTCGCATCACTTTTACCATAGTTTTGATGACGCCTTGTACCTCGGGGCTAGAAATAGTTGCTGGGTCTACATCCGCAGCTTGGGAACGCAGTACGGGGTCCCCAACCTGGCAAACGTGATTATAGGGAGGACAGGTAGGTGGCTGGATCTTGCGTTTAATATACTGGAGATATGAACGCACCCTGACGTTGGAGGAATAACAACATTTAGAGGCTAGCGGGAAGAAGATGGGGGTTAATTGATAGCCGGAGGATGTGGCAGTGGCACCTCCTGTGAGGAGGGAAGGCTTTGAATTAGACAGTCCTAAAGTTCCGTTGGAAAGTCGCAGCACCCGGCTTATTATTGTCCTATTCATGGCTCAGTCCTATTTGAGGTAGCTAATAAATACAAGTTATGACACGGCGATACCAGCGCTAACAAAAGTTTTTTTAAGAAATGTAAATAGGATTAGATTTCGGCATAATACCAGTGGTATAATCTCATTCTGCACAACACGCGTTCCCGTCCCGTCAAGGTACTGAGCAAGGTTATAGCTTAGTACACTTCCGTTTCCTTATAACATCATTGGCGCTGTCACAATAAGCAAAACGGAGAATTCCGACCCAAATGTTATATAATGGATTCCAGGTTCGTGTTCAAGGAATACCGCAACATACTACAGATATCTAGACATTTGTACTCCGTTGAACGAAATTCTGCAGTACATCGGGGACTTTTATTTTGATACGAGGCTGTGTTGACACCGAAGTATTTTGCAACGTTTTCGACTGTAACCGGAAATGATCAACACCGAACAAGGGTTGTTCAATAACGTGTTCAAATCTTGCCCCGGTACATGTCCAGGCAAATGGCCATGTATGTATGTAGTGATGGGCGAAACTACTAAAATTCATGAATCTTTAAAAGCCCTAATGCTGAATGCAAACACATAGCCTTCCCTCCTCCTCAAGCAGATCTGGATTAGTTTGTGTTTCGTACATGGAAGAGAAGAATGGATGATGAAAACATGACTTCTCCAAACCTACAGGAGATGATACTAGAGTATGCCTGGACTCACAAGATGAAGGATTTACAAGAAGGTTTGCCCTTGTTTACACATTTTATTTATTTGTAACGTTGATTTTGTACGTTTGGATTTGCATTCGGCAACACTTTCCAGCTACAACGTTTTTTTTTTACCCTCAACAGGGAACTTAATAGTAACCATCAATAAGTCACTTATATGACACAAAACCAATTGTATTTGGAATACATTCGTGCTTCCTCGCTCTTTTTAGTGAAATTGAACATGATTTGTTACTAAATTGGTCTCATGTAGCACTTATTTTGATAGTTGAAGTGTATAAGATTGGATTTGAGTGCTGAATAACTATTAAAAATAGTATAATCAAAGCAGTAAAATCGGATCTTGAGTGAATGAATATCCAACTTAAAACAAACTTCACAGCAGTTGTGTATTGAGTGAATGAATATCCAACTTAAAACAAAATTGCACAGCAGTGCAATATGTAATAACATATTGCACTATTTGTTTGTATTCTTTTTTTTCTTGTAAAGTTGTGGACACTTCTTTATGGATGGAAGCCAAACAGCAATATTATTCCCTAAAAGAACCATGGAGGCTACGAGTAGCTACAGCCCAGGCATACTCCATCATAAAGAACAGGGACGTCGGACGTTATGAAAGGGTGATTTCCTTTTTGGAGGCATCGTACAGACTTCTACCCACACTTGTGGTCGCCATCAAACACATGAAGATCATGTTTGGACTGAAGACATTGGTATGTTGTGTGTGTATGTGGTTTTTATGTTATGTTGTGTTCAGATGTACCGCACTAAGAGGCAAATTATGTTGTGTTTGGGACATGTCATGTAATTCAGGTTGGTTACCTGATCAGATTGGTGTGTAAGAATGGTATTACTGTTATACATAACTTGTATTGTTCTATATTTAATTTACTTCTCATTCTAGGTAATTATGTGGATGCTTAAACAAGGCCAAGGCATTGTTCCTATCGTTGTTAAAATCCTCCAGTTCTTTCCCAGCAAACTACCTCAATACCAAGATCACTGTGTAAGTATTATGGTTCTAATTAATGTTTTGTTAGGCAGGGCTTTACCGATTTATGTAAGGGTACAATATGTAACATTGACACCCTGCGTTAAAAATATTGGAGAGTTGACTCCAACCGCCCCCAACCCACAGCTTACGTGGGTTGGCATGTTGAGGGTATGAATGAACATCTGTGCAAGACCAGCAAAGAACGTTATATTTGTACATGCATACATTTATAAATATTTTTAGACAAGCTCAATTATTTGTCTTTAACAATGACCTGTAGCAACAAGTACTAAAATGGGAGTTGATCAGCTAATACGTTTGCAGTTTATTTCATGTTTGCAAATTGAAATCCTTCTGGGCTCTAAGTTGTCTCCATCTTTCAAATACCACTGAAAACACAAACAAAGGTTCCTACCCAGAATGGAAATGTCATTGGAGAACAGTTACTAACACAGGCTGTAGCACTGTTTTCAGAGAAGCTAGTATTTAAATTTGGCATATTTACTTAATCTCAAATTTACAAATCATGGTCATTGTATGATTTAGTACAGTACATTGTCCGTTAACGTATATTCTTTTATTATCAATGTAATAACTTATCCCCCCCCCCCGTTTGGTTTCATATTCAGAGCAATAAAGAGATATTTTTAATGCAAAAAAATCATCTGGACTTCAGGCTCTTCGCTCAAAGTCTTGCATTGGACAAGATGAAACTTGAGGATTACATTAAGGTATATTTTTTCCTTTTCACACTTATTTAATAGAGGAACTTGGAAGAATAGTAAAAAAAAATGGGAAGAAGAACCCATTATCATGGTGGTCATAGTATAGCATATTGAGCGTCTTCTCTTTTAAATAACAGATTCCCTTTTCTCCCACCGGGGTGCACTGCAGACAGGCATATGGTGGAAAAAAACCTTGTTTCATGGTTCTATGGTAGCTGATTGATTTCTGTTGTTTAACCATACCTAGGGTTAGATTTAACACATCTAATACATATTTCATTCAAAAGACCCCAGCGTTGTTAAATCTCAGACATATCAAGTTCACTACCCTGCAACTATAGAAAAATCAGCCTGTATCTTTTATTCTTTTATACTTTTTACTTAAAATGTTTTCTGTGTTTGAAAATAACTTTCATTTGATTGGTTATGAACTAGCACTACACAGAGAGTTTATTTGACGGTTGGCGTTGCTTGGTGATGCCGTCGGGTTGAGGATATGTGTATGAACCGTTTTTAAGTCGCTTTGGATAAAACCGTCTGCCAAATGCCCTAAATGTAATTGTAATTACTGTGGGAATAAGATACGTATAAGTTATTTTACGATGTGTTTAGTTAGTACCAATAAAATATTACTTAAGAACCACATAAACGTGTCCAATGCTGGCTGTCTTTCAGAATGAGCTGGAGGAGCAGTACGGTGAACATTATACCCAGAAAGTAGAGGACAGACTTCTGCACTATGTACATGAATTGGAGATGATGTTACCAAGAGATACCTATATAGACCAGGTGTGTGTTAAACTGTTCCCATTCCCAATGTTTAACAGTGGTTGAAAACAACCGGATCAGTGTTGATTCGTTATAATTATCTATAAGAACTGTAATAGGATTTTATCTACTAAAAAAGATCAAACTCAATGGAACCATCCTTTGAGCAACTGTAAGCTTAGACATACTTGCCTCTTAGACAGAGGAGAGCTCCTACTCTTATCTAAACACATATGTTAATTTTTCTCTGTGTGTTGAGGATGTACAAGAGATCAAGATATCTACAGGCTGCTCCTCTCCCAAGGAGCACAAACAATCATATATAAAAAACATATAAAATAAAACATATAAATAACAATTAGCTTATTACTGTGATTTAAATGGGTTTCCAACAGATCTTACGGCAAGAGCATAAAGTGAGCCATGAACACAAGGAAATTTTGGAGATTATAGCTCAAGGCTCCACGGCCATCGCAAGTTCCCTGAGGATGCTACTGCAATGGGGTGAGACTAGTTATGGTTCATCAATACTACCTTATCATTCCATGTGGAATATTGTGTTTTTAATTACTTGATAGTAATTATTTTTTAATCTTTAAAAAAACATATTGTTTAAAAGATGGAAAAGTATTAATTGGATCTGTATTGATGGTTTCATTTGATCCTTTAATTCATGATCACATTTGCTTATAGGCTGATAGCGGTTGCCACAGCAACTTCTCATTGCACATTGTTTCAGGCCCTATTATTAATCCCCAATTGGTACTAATTGTTTTCCTCCTGCATTAATTAAGGTGACAAAAGCTGTTGTCCTCTGAAATTCTCCTCGAAACCAGCAGTGGCAGCTGTGGTGGAACCTGTTGCTCTCCCAGAGCCTGCCGTGAACAACATCTCTTTCGGTGCTCCTCCAAGATCGGAGACGGCCAAAGCTCCCGTAATGGCCCGGGAAGACGCATTGTGCCGACACCTTTCCCAAGACAGCCCTCTTCTGTTTCCTATGGAGCAGCAGGAGAACAGTGGCGGTGTGGGAGACGGTGAGGTCGGATGTCCCCAACCAAAAGAGGGGTTGGCGAGGGAAGCTGGGGACGGAGAGGCAGTGATGAAGGCTGACGGTGGGCGCGATCAGAGGGGACCGGCCCTCCCCACGGATCAGCAGGCGGAGGAAGGTGGTCCCCAAAGAGGTGAGGAAGCGGAAGGGGGGGACCACACGGATGTGCAGCTCAGCCAGAGAAGCGATGACTCTGAACGCGTGTCCTCCTCTTCCTCATCTTCCTCCTCTTTGCCACATTTCTGCACCAAACACAAGCGATGGGTGAGGAGCATCCTGTCTGAGTGCTCCAAAGAGCGGCAGGCACAAAGAGACGTGCCTCCCTCCCCTCTGCTCTTCCCTTCCTCTTCCTCCTCTTCGTCTCAGGACCTCACCCCCTCCGACCTCATCCCATGCGACCTGATCCAAAAGCCCCCCAACCGTCAGACCCCCTGCCTCTCTCCGGCAACCGCCCAGGGGCCCGGTCTGACCCTGTCCATGCATAACCCCTGCCCCACACGGTCTGTACAGCCGCTCTGCCCCCCCGGGGTCCGCCCAGGGTCCCCCAGAGCAGGGGCCACAAACACCTCCCATCACGTGGCCCCATCTACAACCCCTTGCACCCCCGTCCCTGAATGTTCGGCAAGCCATGAAGCAGCTGCTTCCAGCCCACCAAAACCTGAGGCTCCATCGTACTCTTCAGACGGGAAGCACGGGCTGACTGTAGGCCTTTTACCAGACGGGGCTCAATCACAATTTGCCCCTTCCATTTCACCAGACGCGGTTAAACCACAATTGGCCCCTGCCGTTGCACTCCCCCGGTCAGGGCAATATCAGCCGGCCCTCGCCTCGACACTGCCTGCACACTACCAGCAAACTGTATCTGGTAGCGACTCGCCCTCTGTCTGCAGCCTAACACCTGGCCACACAGCGGCCCCCTCACCAGGGCCTTCGAGATGCGTGGCCGCTCCTGAAAGAGGGTGCCACCTGTCAGGATCTCCTGCACAGACCCCCGCCTCGCTTCACCATGCTCCCCCAGGCTCGTCCAAGGACTCTTCTGAAGTCTCGGCCCTGCCTCCGAGCTCCGACCTGCACTCCGTGTCTCTGACCTCGACCAGCGCCGCGAGAGCGACTCCATGCACTGAACTTCCCCCCGGCTCGAGACCTGCGCTCGCCGCCGCTGTCTCCACGGTGAGTGACGGACCCCCCCCGAGCGTTTCAGCTCAGGTCCCCCGGGCTCCGACGCAGTCCCTGCCACAGCCTTATGTGAGACTCACCAGACTGCACCCGCTCAGGTACCTCCGGGAGAAGGGGGGGAGAGCTCCTCCAAGCACTGAGACACCGCTTGTTGAGAAGCAGGCCTTGGGTGATCCTCACGATGAAGGTGGAGGTGAGGAAGAGGAGGAGGAAGAGGAGGGAGAAGGAGGAGTCAAGTTTCTGTACTTCGATCCTAACCTTCTCTACTCCGGTGATGAGTCTTCATGCAGTGACTCTGGGGCTTCTGAGGACCTGGATTACATGCCCTCAAGGAGTCACAAGAAGAAACAAGTGCCTAATATGTCACCCGATATGTAATTACTCAATGCCAACATAAGGTGACCTAACCCTTAACCAACTCTTTTTGAGTTGTTTATCTTATATATATATATATATATATATATATATAAATTTGAGGGAGAAGTTTTATTTTTGAGTGAGTAGTCCAATCAGTGTCAGTGTGTATGCGTGAGTGTGCAGTGGATGGTCCTGTTGCCCATTGTGACCTTTTGATGAGAGAAAGGATTTCACCCATTCGGTCAAATACCCCCCCACTCCTGTTTGCATAGATTTGCTTGTTGACTCAAATCGATTAGGATCAGAAAAGTTGAAGTCAGGACTCTGACCTGTAGACCTTTCTGAGAATTTAGGGTTTTAAAAAAAAAGTGTTGATGTATGTGTGATGTTACCCCAAGACATGAATGAACGCAGTGTGTGGAAGTTGCTATGAGTATGATTAGCTTTAGCCAAATAATTAAGGATAATGCGTATAGATTTCAGCCATTTATTATTTTGTGTGCTCTAAACTTTTACCAAGAATTGAAGGAAGTATGTATTATAGTGAACTTTTTATTTGGTATTTAGCTTGGCGCTTATGTGTATGGATACATTGTTTAATAGCTACATTTAAAAAAACTAAGGATTTTTAGAAACCATCCCAAAGTTTTGAGAGGGGGTGGTACAAAGTTCTAAGGTTGGTTTACATGGTACATGGAACATGTATTTATTTATTCAGTTAGTTTGGGTTGCTTTCTGTTCTTATCTGTATAGGTGTTTTCTGTACATTCCAACAAGGGGGAAAAACAAGAAATTAAATTGTACAAAACAAAATGATTTCCCTTTTTAATGTGTAGGACTACTTTTAGTATAATATTTTGTCCTAATAGTATGAAGAAAAGCCTGGTCCAATGAAATAATAAGTAAAACCTCAGCATAAGAAGGGCTAACATCTCTAAACAAAACAAATGCAGAAGAATATTGTATTTCATTCCAATCAATTTAATTTCTCATAATTTCTAATATCGAAAAACCTCTTCTAGAGTTGATCCTGTGTTTGCTCCCATGGCAGAGTCCCTTACCACTTACGAAGAGAAAACATACAGAACGATAATGATGTTGAGGATTACGTAATGAATTGTTATCATACTTCCTTAATTATGCTTGAACTATAAAGTGGCGTCAAAATAATATCTCTTGATATTATTATCAACAAAGTACCAAGGTGGTGGGATGTATTGAGTTGTTACAATCCGCCCTACTAGATGGCTTCTGAAATATGCGTTGTTTTTGTTTTTCACTTGGACCTAGAACCAGAGAATGACTGAGAATGACCTCACGTCAGTCGGTTGACCGCGCAACACAGATGTTGAATTAGACTGGTGGGGGCTGTTGAGGGCCACAGTGTACACCGTGCTACAAGAGTTTGAGACCGACGGTTATATAAGGAGTATTGATTCTGGGGCTTATTGTTATTACTGTGTGTTCTAGATAGATACACTGTGTTTTTGCTAAAGCATCAAAGAAAATGAATGGAAAGGCTCGGGACTATGGAAGGACTAAGGGTGGGTTGTCTTATCGTCAGGTTTTAAAGAGAAGGCCACTGTACACCAAGTCACAGTCCTATCATAAACTCACATGGCTTTTCCTACCCCAGGGAGATGACACTCGACCTTCGTCTTTTTCATGTCTGGAACCAACTTATCTTTGTGTGTCTGACCGACATCCCTCAGTCGATTCTGGACAAGCCTGAGATGCTGTACCTTCCAGGGAAGGCATCTCCCATCCACGACTTCTCCATCAATGTTAGCAACCCTGTGCAGCCTGCGACTCGGACGGCCAGGAACCTGGCTGTTCCTGGTCTTGACACTGAATGACCAGCTGTCCTGTGTTGCCAACATGGCTGCGACCTCCGGCTCCTGCAGATTAAAGGTCCTCAACCGGAAGGCCAGGTTTTGGTCTGGGCCTTTGTCGTCTCACGTCTAGACTAGTGCAACTCAATCCCTCCCGGTCTGGCTGCCATTGGTCCCCTGCATCTGATGAAGAATGCTTGAGCCTACCCAGGTTCTCCCACACTTCACTCCTCCACACCCTCACTGGCTAGCGGTGGCGGCTCCAGGGTTATTCAATGTCATTATTCGATGACGACATTTTCATTCACCTCCCTGCCAAACATCTGAAGAGGAGAGTTTCTGAAGGACAATGGTGGATGTTGGGGAATCCTGCATGAGCCCACATAGATATTAATGAAAGAGGACACACAATGGGAGAGAGAGTAACAGAGGTTAACATAGAAGAGAGTCAATTTTTTCTTTTGTGTCTTTGAAGCTTGTTGGTTAAATGACAGTTTCCCATTTCTTTACACAGTGCTCTGGCCATGGCAAAATACCACAGCTCGACCAGGTTCGACCCGTTTGTCGTACCCGCCCACATTTTCAAAGGGAGGACCGGTTCAGTCTCAGGTTCAGCAGTGATGCAACGGGGTTGTATTGTACACCCATTCTTTCCACCAATGAAAATGTAGGCACTGTTCAACACCCATTCTCAGGGTCTTCCTATAAAGCCGCTAAATGAAAGTTACCCTGGTTAAAGTTACCCTTCTTTTTGTGAATATCTAACAGGAAAAATACCCGCAATTGGACTAGCGATTTTTTCTGAGGTATTGCAATTTTTCCTTTCCCCCCCCCTAAATTTCTTATAACAAACTTTGTTCTTTAAATCATGCTTCAGCTCTGTAAGAATTTTTTACCTAACAAAACCGTTGCAACTACTTATGCAGGTTGTATGATCACCTCTGCAAAGGGAATGCAAAGAGAGTAATCCTTTCAAATAGCCTATTAAAAATAATAGAGTGGATAAGATATGCATTTGTATTCTTAGTATGCTTATTAGTATTTTGTTTCGTGTAGTAAGATAATAGGTTTCAATCTAAAGTTGCATGACCAAACGAAATACTTTGATTGTTTATTGATAGGCCTAATGGAAAATACATAATAATTATAATATAGTATAAATATGATTGAAAAAACAATCTTTTTTAAATTATTATTATTACTATTATTATTATTATTATTATTATTATTATTAGCAGCCTACTTTAATCAAGCAATGTTTCAAACAATTATGCATTCCTCCCGATGTTACTTTAATTCTCTCTCATCTCTTCTTTCAGACTTTAAAAAAAGTACAATTTCAGAATGACAAGCAAATCGTATGTGGTTCAGATGAACGCGAACGGAGTGATTGATAGCACTGTTGTTAACGGGGCCGATCTGACGGACAAAGGAGCGAGAGGGAATGGCTTCCATCAGGTCAGTGTAAATAAAGGCAAATATCCAGCCAAAGTAAAGAGCCGCAGGCAGAGATGGGACGTCAGACCCTCAGAGATGGCGAACAAAACTTGCAATCCTATTAGGGACATTGTGGATGGTATGAAACTCACGCCTAATCCCGAGAAAGCCATGATCGCTCTTTCCATAGGTGAGACATGTTATTCAATTAACTTTACTTAACACATGCAGAGTCTACAAAACCTGCGTTTTGTAGGCTATCTAATATACAAACTGCTGTTAACCTGTCTCTGATGCATCCCAACATTCGCCTATTTTGTATGATGGCCTATATAAAGTTAGGCAAATGACAGCAGTAGTCTACAATCAAATGACAAAGGAAATATAGATCTACTTAACATGTATTTCCTTGCTATCTATATTGGTCTATGTTATTCAATGGGATGTGTTCTTGTTTTATCCGTTGGTTAGGGGACCCCACTGTGTTTGGGAACCTTCCTACTGACGCCTGCGTCCTCAAGGCATTGAAAGATGCCGTGGAGTCGGCGCGGTACAATGGCTATGCGCCATCTATCGGTGAGACCATAGACTTTCCTACATTCACCATTCATAAAATTCCCGCTGCGCGCTCGCGCTCTGCCCTGTCTCTGTTACGAAGCGCGAAGCTGCCCCTGCATCTCTGCACGTTAGTTGGCGGGCCAAGCCCCTCCTTCTCGCGTGTGCGTGTGTGCGTGTGCGCGTGCGTGTGCGCGTGCGTGTGCGTGTGTGTGTGTGTCCAGTCCTCCCGTATTAATGTGTAAACCACATAATAAGTAGTCAACAGAAGACAATGTTTTAATCCCACTTTATATCTCCTTGTTACTTTTAGATGAGAACCCCTGGCCAGCCTTTCAGACTGGGTGTCAGGCTAGGGAATTTAAAAACAGGCATCCTTGGTTAGAGTGGAGGGAAAAAAAGTTAGCTAAATGTCAGCCAACATACAGCAATTGTAATTCATAATGTTAATCACTATGCAAATGAGAGTATAGCTAATTCATGGTCATTTTTAAGGTGCAGTAATTTCACACTTTTACACAATTCAATTACTGTATGGTATGTTAGATAACAACAGTAAGAGCTCAAATTAGAGCGAAACATTAGTCTCCTGTCATCTCCTTCTCATGCACTGGTTAGCCATGGATGTAAACAGTTCATTAAATTATTTTGAGTAGATTTTGTCCTTGTTTAGCATGTGCTATTGCTACTATAGATATACAAAGGACAACTTGTCATTTTTGTGTTCTATTTGTTCAGACTGTTATTAAAACTGGTTCTTTCCATGATTGTTGATAATCGTTATACTCTTAAATCAGCGGGTTGTAGACCCCTGCGTTGGTGAGTGTGGTGCGACACCCCATAAGCGCCACACACGTACACGTACCGGTCGGACGGGTTTGTACGAGGCTGGGAGGGAATCATCACAGTATACCCACTACAATAAAATAGACTACACCACTGCCTTTAATGTCCCATGCAGGTGGGTATTTCAATTCAGGGCTTCTGGACAGGGGGCAGATGGGATATTTGAACTTGGGGGGACAAATCTGTCAGCAAATGACTTCAACTCAATAAGTTATTTTTGTGTAATCTGGGCTTTAACTAGCGCTCAAGTAGTAACTTTCGTAATAGCCTATGGGCCAATGGTTTGCACTAAAAAGCCATTGCAGAATTCTTATTTGAAATCATGGATAAACAACAGTGAACATTGTTAAACAAAGGCCTACTTGATCAACACTATAATGAAACTGTTATTTGTCTGGAATGCCAATCACCCACAGAAACTTCAGGCCTTATGCAAAATATGTTTTATTTAAACATTTGTGCATACACTCTGTCTAAGCAGACTCACTGAAGGACCCAAAGACATCTCTCCTCCTTTCATTACCCTGAACATACTACTGGGCAACTTTTTGTCTGTCCAGTCTGTCAAGCCTCTCTTGGTGAATATGGCACAAAGCAATGCCATTGAGTCTTTTTTGCGCCATGGTTGATCGCAACCATGTCTTCTTCAATCTGCGTAACCCACTAAAACTGCGCTCTGCCTCAGCAGATTATATGGGCACAACCATCAACAATCTCACTAGTGTCTCTACCTGATCAAACAGGCCACGGACATCAGGGGGCAATTCTTTCAAAGCATGCACAGCATCTGCAGTTGTGTTGACCTTGTACTTGTTTTAAACATGGCCGGTTGGACTCTCAAGTCTTCCTCTTTCAGTTCAGGATATTTGCGAACTGCTGCATCATTCGTAATGGGAGTAAGGAGTGAGTTTTCCATTTATTTTAATGTTGGAATTAGGCATGCACCGATTGTGAAATTCTGGGACGATACCGATGTTTCAAATAACAATTTGGCCGATACAATGTTATTTATTTCCCCTTTCGTGCCAGGGAAACAAACCCTAACCCCCCACGCACGCACCCACGCACGCAGACATGCACCCATCATTGCTTATTATTGTCTACTAGAAAATATTGTGAACGAATTATGACCGAGCAAGTCTTATTGGTGAGAGGCCCAACTCTATTATAACCTCTGCTAGCCTAGATATTTGAGAGCTATAGCGAACACGCTCATCAACCCCGATTAGAGGGTCACATGCTTATACGGGAGGAAGTGGGCAGAGGCAACTTGGGCCCTATCCCAAGTGGTTTATTATACCTTCTGATGGATGCCTTTATGTTAACCCAAGTGGTATTGGGATTTGTTTTCTTTGATTATACATGGCTCATCTAGTACATGTGGTTTATTGAGGTCTGTTTTAAATCAGTTTAATTAATAAGGTGACGAGTTGCTTTTAATCACAGAGTATTCATATGATATTGCTGTAATGTTTAAGATGTGACTTTGTTACTCTCCAATGTTTAAGATGTAACCTCTTTACACTGATACTGAGAATTAAGAGAGAGAGGATAAGCACATTATTAGTTAAAGGGAAACTGGGATGGGCCCGCTTGGGTGTTGTGATTGGTCAGTGCATGTTGGGGGAAGCCACACCCCCCCTGTTCTTTGCAAACCAACTTAGGTTTTGTTATCACTTCTGTGTAAGTGATATTAAAGTCTTCTCTATCTTTCAAACCTTGTCCTTCTCGACCGCTCGTATTTTGTTAAATTCTTAAAGTGTGGGTTTTTATCCACAACACTTGTTGCATCTCTCATGTTTCCTACACAATTCAGTGTGTCTCCGATCAGGATAACTGCAATCCTCTTGTCATACACATTCGCAGGTTACCAGAAGAGCCGAGAAGCAGTGGCTAACTTCTACAACAGCTCTCTAGCTCCGTTAGAAGCCAAGGTAGCCCACCGTCTTAATACTTGTGTCTTATTGTCATCTGCTAGAGGCAGCCACACACACGCAAACACATCCACACGCAGCCACATGTAAAGCACACACACACACACACACACACACACACACACACACACACACACACACACACACACACACACACACACACACACACACACACACACACACACACACACACACATAAAGTCCAAACTTGGACTGTATCTATTCTTCATGTGTTTCTACCACTTGTCTCCCCCCATTTATTATCCTCATGATGAGATCCAACCCGTTGGTACCCCCCCCATCTCCCCTTGCCCCCCAGGATGTGGTGCTGACCAGCGGCTGCAGCCAGGCCATTGAGCTGTGCATCAGCGTGCTGAGTAACCCGGGAGACAACATCCTGATCCCCTGTCCGGGCTTCTCCCTCTACAAGACCATCGCTCTGTCCATCGGGGTCCAAGTGAAACTGTATAACCTGCTGGTGAGCAGAGGGTCTGCCCGTCAAACACACACACACACACAGACACACACAGACACACAGACACACACACACACACACACGCACACGCACACGCACACACACGCACACACAGATCTGTTCTGTGCAGTAGTTACAGAGCCAGTCCAACCGAGCTCGGATTGCTGAGCTACTCACCAGGCTTGCCTTGTGGTCATAAGCTTTCCAGTTACTCTGATAATGGGAAGCAGATTTTGTAGACACACATCACACAATCAGGGTTCCTGCAGCACAAGTAAGCGAGCTCTGCTGCTCAACAAACCTTGTCCTAGGCAGATGTTCTTACACCATAAAGTTAAGCACCTCAAACACTCAAGCCACTGTGATGTTGTTCTAATAAATGTTAAAACATAGCACATAAACCGAGAACAACGTTATCATTATGGGGGTGACAGGTACACACCTTTATACGCTTAGCCAACTACCCAGATTTAGGGTTGGACTAATCTCTGATACACCAGTCTTTCTATGTTGTGGCAGAACTTCTGGGGGAGAAGGCAAAGAGCCTGAATCAGAAAACTAAAATGACAAGGGGCAGAGTTATGACTTGTCTGCAGTTTCGTTTTGGAGATTACTAACAGAGGAAAATCATTTGAGCGAGAGGATGAGGCTTTCCAAAGGGGAAGCATATTTCTTGAGGCGGTGGTGATTTGAAACCTTTATTGATACTTTTTTACAGTTTACTACTGCTGGCAGAGTTTTTGTACAAATCTTTGCATCCAGCAACATGATTGGTCGAAAACAAATATGAATCGAAAGCAAAGAAAAGTCGATATTAATCCACAGTCTAGGGTAAGACATACCCTGGGCAGAATAGGGGCAGGAGGGGTGCGGAAGGATTCGTGGTTTAATCCCCAATGCTAGCGGCCTACCCAAAGGTATCTATGCCTAACCCGGAGCTGATCCCTGAATGCCCGAATCGGGTGTCTCCTTCACGATTACTATGACGATTATTATCATCAAATAAAAAACAAATGTAATGCCTCGTTGGGGATGCCTTGCTGCCTTTGCAGCCGGAGAGGTCATGGGAAGTGGACTTGGAGCACCTGGAGAGTCTTGTGGATGAACAAACGACCTGTCTGGTCCTCACCAACCCCTCCAACCCCTGCGGCTCTGTCTTCAGCAAGGAGCACCTGGAGGGCATCCTAAAAGGTAAGCTCATTAATAATGAATGATAATGATACTGATAATGATAATGCCCATAATGTCGAATGGATCAGATTGACCCCTTCTTGAACCCAGTTTATACCAGGTGAGCCAGCACCTGGTAATGGCCGAATCATGGCCCCCGTGCACGGTTCCTATGCCTAGTTATTGTGAAGAGGGCTGCGATGACATCATTTCTTGTTCACGCCGGCCCGCACATCCCACACACGGGAACTATAAATCAGCCTTCAGAGCATCAGAAGCATGTTGACCTGAACACTGCACATTGTAACTGCCCTATTCAATGACCTGGGCTCATGTGTGGATTTAAATGGATGGATTGTTGTTGTTATGGTTGACTGCATATCACTGTTTTAACCTGACATCATTTCTGATGTATTTTGCTCCCAGTGGCTTCAAAACACTGCCTACCGATCCTGGCTGACGAAATATACGGAGACATGGTAAGACAACATTCAAAACAACTTGACTCGGTGGTGGAAATGACCATGAATACATTCACACATATGCATCCATGCATTTACCCACTGAAGAAAGAGGGGATAGCTCATCCGTTTTGTGTTTTCTTCTGCTGTAAAGGGGTCTGTTTTGGGCTCTGTACAATGCATGATTTCATTTGTGTTGGCTGTTTGCGGATTTAATGGCAAGAAAAAAATATTATATAACATATTTGAACCATGAATGTGGTAACAATTTTCTCAACAAATGTCGACTCCCATCACTTGGAGCTCTATGTGAGAGTGAGTGGAATGCTCTTTCGGGGTTGTTGAGTTTGTTTGCCCAACCACCCATCCCCCAGCTCCCCTTGCCTGTCCAACGGGGTCCGATCACGATGACTTTGCACTCTTTTGGTCCCAGGTGTTTGCAATTAATGTTGAGTTTTGGACCAAAAGAGGGAGGGGCTTGTGGGGTATCCATATAGACGAAAAGTAGAAATATAGAGTGATGGAGGAATGGCCAGGCCCTCAGCTTAGAAGATGATTGATCATCTTTGGGGGTGGGGAGACTTCAGGGGCCCACGAGTGCGCGGACTGGCTCCTCTGGGAGAACCCACTCAGACCCAATACGAGGAGGGTCTTGTTACTTCCCCCTCTCCCTAGTCCTCTGTTAGCCAGGACGGTGCAGAGCCAATCAGAACTGGGGCGGATCCCTATGTCTGGAGATTCTTAGCTCTGGTTTTAATGAAAGCCAGAAAGCATATTCAGTGGGCCAGCAACCGTGTCAAAGCTCTGCTAGCTCTCGCTACCGCTAGGCTGGGCTCCTTTGGCCATCATCACACTCACTTCCACATTTCTCTTTCTATTTTTCTCTGCTGGTTCTCTGTTGCACATGGTTGAATTAATGCATACGTAGACTATAGCCTTTTAGTCCTTGTATTATTGGTTCTAGGAACACAAAACATTATTAATATCATAAAGATAAAAATAAAACAAAGTTTGACTTCGAAAACAAAGTTAGAACCATAACAGGGCTGCCTACATGTTAAAATAACAGATAGAAAGAATCAGACCACCATATCTAACCTCCAAGTTGTGGTGTACTGAAATGTTTCCTACAGCCCAGTGTGCCACTCTGAGCTGCCACATAAACCCATCTCCACCTTCTTGCTTGACCGCTCCTGCCCAGGTTTTCCCAGGATGCACATACACCTCCCTGGCGACGCTGAGCAGTGACGTGCCCATCCTGTCCTGTGGCGGTCTGGCCAAGCGCTGGCTTGTGCCCGGCTGGAGGATGGGTTGGATCCTTATCCACGACCGTAGAGACGTCTTCGGCTCAGAGGTGCGTTCGTTCGTCCTCCATAGGCTCTGGTCTGCAATCAATCACCTCATTAGAGTTTGTCATGAAGTACGCTGACTGCTTTAGTCTCACTCTCAGATCAATCTTGTATGATGTTAAATTCATTATTAAGATTACACTTAAACCTCAGAACAAACGAGGGAGCATTCAAAGAGGTCAATTGTAACAGAAGATGGCGGGATTTTACCAATAGAACATTTGTGGTCATATGTTGGCCAATGAATGCTATTGAAAAGGTGAAGGGGTGAACCCCTAGCTTCTCATTCACATGGATTTCATGAGGTGATCTCGTTCCCAGATCAGAAAGGGCCTGGTGAAGCTGACCCAGCTGATCCTGGGAGCTTGCACTCTAGTCCAGGGGGCGCTAGAGAGCATCCTACAAAACACGCCGCAGCACTTCTATGACAGCACCACGAGCTTCCTCAAGGTACATCCCCACCACCACCACCACCACCACCACCACCACCACCACCACCACCAACACAACCACCACCACCAACACAACCACCACCACCAACACAACCACCACCACCACCACCACCACCAACACAACCACCACCACCAACACAACCACCACCACAACCACCACAACCAGCACCACCACCACCACAACCAGCACCACCACCACCACCACCACCACCTCCACCACAACCAGCACCACCACCAGCACCACTAACACCACCACCACCACCACCTCCACCACAACCACCACCACAACCAGCGCGACCCTCGCCGCTGAGAAGGACTGTGTGCATCAACTTAAGCATAGACAGTTCATATCAAGAGGAGTCTTGTTTGTTAGGATTGTTAGAAATGGGTGCAGATCAGCAGAGAGAAGGCACTCATCCCCCTACATGATGTACTAATAATGAAAAATAAAACAAAATAAATAATAATATACTAATATGTAGGAATTCATGTTCTACAACGCTCTACATTCTTCTGTTGAGGGTCTTATTGGTCTTAGAACACAGCCTTCTAACCTAAGTACTTTAGGTCATATGAGTGACCTATGTTGAACTAGTTGGGCTGGATTTGGAGTGTGTGTACTGGAAACAAAAGATGTGATTATATTGACGATGCCCTCCTCCTCCTCCTCCTCCTCCTCCTTCCTCATGCAGGCCAACGCGGAGATCTGCTTCAAGGAGCTGTCCACCGTCCCCGGCCTCACCCCAATCATGCCCTCCGGAGCCATGTACTTCATGGTCGGTAGTACGCTGGGACCCTGCCCTTTTTGGCAGTGTACACTGTGTGTCCAGAAAAGCAAACACATGCAGCTCATGCAGCACAATTACCATTACAATCAGGGCATTTAGCAGACGCTTTCATCCAAAGCGACTCAGATCGGTCAGCACGGTCTAAAGTGTGCCTATTGACCTGCAGGTGGGCATAGATATCGACCACTTCCCGGGGATGAAGAACGACGTGGAGTTCACAGAGCGCCTGGTGACAGAGCAGTCCGTCTTCTGTCTACCCACCTCTGTAAATATTGCTTTCTTATTCCCGCCGTCGATTCGTTCAACCAGATCCATCCCTTCCTCCAGCCGTCCATCCATCCAACTACCCCTGGTTTTATAGTCGATAAGGAAGAGTACCACGATAAGGATAACACGTTGATTCTGTTTCAGGCATTTGATTATCCAAACTTCTTCCGCATCGTGGTGACGGTACCGGAGAAGTTGATGGTGGAGGCGTGCGTTCGCATCCGCCTGTTCTGCCAGCAGCACTACCTGCCGCACAGGGCGGACAGCAGCGAGCTGGACCAATGAGAGCGCTGCAGCTTTAGAGAGAGGAGGTATTTAAGAGTGAAGCCACCACGAGGGACTTCACTCCGTTTGTCAAAGTCTGTTAAAGAATGTCAGGTTACGTCAGGCCCCGCTGCAGCAAGCAAATGTTGAAGATGTTTTGTGGCCAGCTTCAACTATCATGATGTAAATTGCATATTTATATTTTGTACAGGCAATTTATTTTAACCTATACTTGATTGCTTGTTGGTATATTTTGTTAAGCAGTTGGTTTTTATTAAATATAGTATATATATTATCTTATATATGAATGCAAGACAATTAATTCATTAATTCTATATTGTTTTAAAGGATGGATAAATTATATTTGATGTGGTACACAAGAGTTTCCCAACTGGGGGTACGTGAGGAGGTTGATTTTACTTTGTTATTCCCTCAAAACCAATAATATTTGTTGAATTAGTTAAATATTTAGGTAGATTGGATGTTGATGAATAAAGTTCAGACCATGAATATAAGTTAACCTGCCTGGGCTATTACTACTAGCAGTTAAATTACCAACCAAGTAAAATTACTTGAATCAACTAAAGTTGGTTCTCTCAGATTTAGACAAACACAGAAGCACACTCACAAACACACACACACACACACACACACACACACACACACACACACACACACACACACACACACACACACACACACACACACACACACACACACACACACACACACACACACACATTCACACACACACATACACATACACACACACACACACACACACACACACACACACTCAAAGCTTGTTTTTCTCCCTGCAGACACATGGTATGCATTATATTGCAGTCACTTTAACTATTGAGTCTACCAACCGTTACCTCCATATGGTGGAGGAGGGGCCAAATACCCAATGTAAACGTATCTTTGCCGATCACTGTTGATTTATTTTGAAATAGGATCCTTTGATACTGAGTGTGGTTTGCTTGTCCCGAAGAATTTAAATCCTGAAGATAAGATGATAATACAAGAAAATTCAAGATTATAGAAAATGAAACAACATAATATATAATAAGATACAGTATTATTTCTTATATTCAGGCACTGAGTAGTGCAATACTTTTCAATGTCAAAAAATACATTTTTTAAAGATATGCACATAATATAGCCTTAGTTAATCTATGTTCTCTTGGCCGAATCTTTTAAAAAATACATCGACAATGAAAAATGTGGGCCAATCCAGCTGTTTGCTGATAAAAGTAAAAGAAAAAGAGGAGCCGATTCTGTACACCAGCCCCCCCTCCTGGGACCAACCTGTAGAAGCAGTAGGGCTCCAGGAAAGAGGAAACCTTTTCAATCATTCAGGGCGTTCTTAAGAAGGTCCAAATGAGCCTTGTGGACTTTGTGGTCTTTATTTTGATGAAAAGGTCATTGACCCTAAAAAATAGCTCGCTAAACAAGACAGAACATGGATCTGCAGATTTGTGTTATTGTTCTGTGGTTATAATACATTTAACTTGATAAAACTTTCCAGTCTTGATTGCTCATTAAAGCTATATTATATTGTACATGCTTGAATGTGTGTGTGTGTGTGTGTGTGTGTGTGTGTGTGTGTGTGTGTGTGTGTGTGTGTGTGTGTGTGTGTTAGTGGGTGCGTGCGTGTGTGTGTCTCTGTGTGTTTTTTAGTTTGTGTGTAAGTGTTTGCGTGTGTGTCTGTGTTCGTGTGTGTTTTTGCGTGTGTGTGTTTGTGTGTGTATGTTTGTGTGTGTGTGAGTGCGTGCGTGTATGCATGTGTGTACGTGAGAGTGTGTGAGAGTGTGTGGGTGTGTGTGTTTGTGCGTGAGTGCCTGACAGTGTGTAGGTGTGTGTGTATCAGACCCCTATGAATTTTTTTTTTCCACCATAGGCTTTGCCTCTGTAGGTGCAGTGTGTACACCTAAATACAAAGTGGTGAGGTGCTTGGATTTGTGAAATCATTAACCCCATGAGAGATAAAAAAAAGGGAAGTTGACGGGGGAGGGGAGTAGTCCTTAGAGAGAGCAGCGAGAGAGTGACGGACAGAGAGACACCGGGAACATAAGGAAGTAAAGGCCCTGACTGAGAGAAAAAGATAAACGACAAACGACAACAACACAATTCAATGTGCAGTCTAGGGTTTTTCATTTAGACTGTTTGAGCTAAGTGGACTGAAAGGTGAACTGGAGGCCTGGTCTGTGAGTCCTCAAGGTCTGTTGTGTTCCTGCGACCCCGCCGGCCTGCTAGTTCAAACACGACCCACATGGAAGAGCAGGACGCACGGGTGGCAAGGATCCTAGAGCTCAACGACGGAAGGCGCATGCCCATATTGGGCCTGGGCACGTGGAAGGTAGTCCACGCACACTATTTACCCTTTTGCTTCACTTCTGCATTTTTACCTCGTTTTGAGCGATAGGATCTATCTAGCTCTTGATGTTTGTCCTTTTACCCTCTCTGCCCTCTCTCTCTCTCTCTCTCTCTCTCTCCGCCCTCTCTCTCTCTCCGCCCTCTCTCCCTCTCTCTCTCTCTCTCTCTCTCCGCCCTCTCTCTCTCTCTCTCTCTCTCTCTCTCTCTCTCTCTCTCTCTCTCTCTCTCTCTCTCTCTCTCTCTCTCTCTCTCTTACTGCAAGAGGGTGACTCTTTGCTGATATAACAATTCTAACAATTCTACTTTCTCTAGGTCACATTGTGACAATAACTGTGTTAGATTGGAGGTACTTTGCAGTGGTAGGAAGGGGAACTGAACTATTTGGAGGATATGAGGCTCAGAGTCAACAAAATACACCAAAGTGTGTTGCATGCGCAGCAGAACCTCTCTTCGTTCAGAGGACACAATCTTCTTTACTGAAACCTTTGATACAAATGGAGACTTGGACATAGCTTGGTTTTTGAATAAACCAGAGGGATCCAGGTTAGGCCTTTTTAAAAGCAGAAACTGTTACCGTGACGATGATCTGCCTGCGCTCCCTTCCCCATGTCCCTTGGCCTGTTCTCCATCGTGTCCCTCCCAGCCCCCCCACCTGCCGCGCTCCCCGGCCCAGGCTCAGGCGGCTGTGGAGGCGGGCATCGCGGCGGGCTACCGCCACATCGACACGGCCCACAACCACCACAACGAGGTGGACATCGGCCGGGCCCTGCGCTCCAAGATCCAGCAGGGCATCATCAGGAGAGAGGACATGTTTATCACCAGCAAGGTGGGAGCCTGGGGCCGGGGCCACCAGACTTCTGAAACACCCTATGAAAGACCCTGTGCATTCCATTTGAGTTACCCCCCCTACACTTCCTTCCTCCAGCCAGAGACCTTTTAAGTCCCAATTTTGTGTGTGTGTGTGTGTGTGCGTGTGTGTGTGTGTGTGTGTGTTTGCAGCTGTGGCTTACCCATCATGCCCCAGAGGACATCCCTGCCTGCCTTGACCAGTCCCTGGGGGCCCTGCAGCTCGACTACGTGGACCTCTACCTGGTGCATTTCCCTGTAGGCCTGAAGGTCAGGTCAATGTCACATATGGAGAGAACCAATACTCCTTATAGCCACTTCGGTTTGAATTCCGACCTCTTCATTCTCTCTTCACTATCATGTTAAAAAAGCAGCCTGCCCCCCCCCCCCCCCATAAAGGCATACAATCCCACAACTGTGCATATCAAATAATATTATATTGTGGGCCCAATGGCTGCTATGAGAAAGATTAACTCATCTAAAATGTAGTTAAGTATAACCTTGTGTCTATCCAGATACTTTGTAAACAGATGTCTGCGAAACTGTAACTTTTCAGAAAGTAGGTGATGAGCTTTTTCCAATGAAAGCTGGGGAGATGCTAACAACTGACATTGACTATCTGGATGTGTGGAGGGTAAGACCACTCCCTCCGTCTGTCCGTCTGTCCGTCTGTCCCTCTGGTGCTTTCACCTCCAACCATATCTGAGCGGATGGATTGTGTTAAGTTCTGTGGCTGGGTGCAGGGAATGGAGGCCCTGCAGGCGTGTGGTAAAGCCAAGAGCATCGGTGTGTCCAACTTCAACGTTCTCCAGCTGGAGAGACTCCTTGCTCTGGCTCGGGTCCCGCCCGCTGTCAACCAGGTACCAGCCATCCATTCATGTCCATCAAGGTCCTCATCATCAGTCTACCAAACGTACATTATGTTCATACACACCAAGGCAAAGGCCGATGTGGTTTCTGGTTAAAACTTTTGTAACACTGTAACACTTCTGATCGATGTTATTACCTCACTCTGGGTTCTTAGTGGAAAGGGTTCAAAAACTTTTTATTTTTTGTACAATTTGTTTTTACAATGATACAAAGAGGCACTATACAGCACAACAAGTGCTGTATAGTGCCTCAAAAACCTTCAGACATCCTCAAATACAAAGGACCTGTCCGTTCTGTGACTAGACAGAGTCTGTCGGACACCCATCATTCATTGGGAGGACATCATGTGATCTTCACCCGCAGGTGGAGCTGCACCCGTACCTGGCCCAGATGGAGTTGGTAGAGTTTTGCAAAGCCAAAAACATCGTCCTTACTGCCTACAGCCCCTTTGGCTCCCCTGAAAGACCCCCGGAACTGTAAGTCTGCATCCCTCCTCCAGGTGTTGGCAGTGGTCACTGGGTTCTTGTTTTAAAGGGTTACATAGGAAGGTTTAGTGCCGCTGTCGGTTGGGTTTAACAAGGGGAGAGGATAACCTCAATTACCCTGTCCTGCAGTCACAGAGGGGAGAGAGATCCAGAGAACCTTCTAGAAGACCCGGTCATTAAAGAAATTGCCAGGAAGCACAAACATAGCTCTGCGCAGGTCAGTGAATGTGAGTTTGTATGTGTATGTGTATTTGTGTGCTGATGTGTGTGTGTGTGACGTGATGAAAAGTATTTATTTTAGGACAATTCTTGACTATTTGTAAGTATAGTAAAATTTGATTTAATAGAGCATGACCATGGGAAGACACAGGCAGCTTTATTTACCAAGCACCTTCAATGAGACAATGGATGTACATGATCCTCCTCGGGTGACTCGAACATTGGTAGCACGTGCATCAAAGAGTTTAAAACAAACAAGGACAAAAAGCAGTTCCCATGGTCTGCATCCATTTAGGTGTGGTATAAGGAAACAAAGTTAAACTAAGAAGTGGCTCACGGTCTGGGCTGGGAGCCAAGTCTCTTGGTCAATAGGAATACTGAGTTCCTAAGCTAATCAGCAGTAAAACCAGGAAGGGGGGAAGTTGGGGCAGACAATTTTTTTTTCTTTTCCACCTAAGGAGTGAGGTGGGGGTCTTTCCTGGGGAAGAGGGCCATCTACTAGGGCGTGTTAGGTCTCGTGGTTGAAGTGTCAGCAGAGGAAGGGAGCTTTCTGTGAGCTTGCAATGAGACTTCATACGAAGGCGTACTTAAGCATAACTATATGGTATAGTACCTTCAATGTTTTATGTGATGTGTCATTCCTATTTTACACCACAGTTAGTATGGGAGACCTGTTGTGTCTGTGGGTGCAGAGGCTTGTTACTTCCCATCGTGTGCGTTTGTCCCAGGTTTTGCTGCGCTACCACGTGCAGCGAGGTATATCAGTCATCCCCAAGAGCGACAGAGCTCATCACATCCTCGAGAACACAAAGGTGACGACTTTCTCCTTGTTCCCGCCTTCATTCTGTGCTTCCTTCTGTCCTAGCGCCATATTTTTCCAGTTTCAACCACTATGGTAGCACTGGTGTCTTCCCCACCCCTTTGCTTTTTTGAGCACATACAGCCAAGACCAGTTCAGCCTCAAGGTGCACAGCGGATCAGTGTTTCTTTGTCCGTTGGCTATATTTCCGCTATTTCCGAGTGTTCATGTTGAAACCAAATTGTGTTTGAGGGATCAATCTTTACTGGTGTTTTTGTAATCAATAAGCCAGAAACATAACCAAAGAGAATTAAAATGAACTTCTTCAATGTTAAAAAATATGAGAAGAGGGAAGCATAAACCATTTTATTTCATAGTGTGACAACGGCCAAGAGAATGTATTGTTGCACGCAGATCTTTGACTTTAGTCTGACGGAGGAGGAATTGGCCGCGCTGAGGGAGCTGGACCGGGGATGGAGAGCTTGTGTCCATGAAGAGTAAGACATTGTGCCCATACACACAAATACAAACAAACAAATAAATAAGAGACATCATGTCCAATGGATGTATCTAATTGCTACTTAGGGCTTTGGTAATGAAGACCTTTATGGAAGACGTGTGAGGCCTCATCATAATAACAGGGGTATTGGTCGTGGTGTGCGCTAGCAATGTGCAAAAGTTTGTATGTCAGTGCAGTTAAATAGATTGAGGTGACATTTAAGTGGACCTAACAAATTCCCATGCATTTTTGGTTTTCAGGCTGAAGTCTCATCCTTATTATCCATTTGAATAAGAATGAAAGGGCAGAGAGAAGAAAGAGTGGATTAATACCATCTTCATGTTCGTAAAATGGAAACAGACCTTGCAAGGGCTTGAGGTTTTTCCTTAAAACTGTTCATTCAGTGTTGATGATAAAATGATACTGTGAAATGCACTGGCGAAACGTAATACACAGAGATGTGTTGAAATTGTAAAACAAATAACTTGAATAAAATAATAAATAATAAAAAATCTTTATCCTAGATAAAATGCAAACTAAGTTTCCTATTTGTAGCATCTGCCATGTTAAAAAGCGTTATGTTTTGCAGACAAATCCTATGGTAAACATTATGAAACACGAAGAACTATACTGTGAAATGCACTGCCAAAACATAGAAAACAGATCTGTGTTGAAATTGTAAAACAAATAACTTAAAAAAAACACTCTTCCACAGAAAAAAAACATTATCCATGAAGACAAATCCTTTGGTGAACATTAGGAAACACCAAGAAACAATATTAAATAAAGTGTCATTCCAACCGGGTCATTTTGTAACAGCAGTGTCTTAAATGCTTTTACGTATACGTCGCACATGAGTGGAGGCTTTCTAGTGTGGGAGAATTCACCTTCACTGAACTGAAAACTAGGTCAGATTCAACCGTATTCAACAAGTCAGTCCCACAACACAAAGTGGGACTCACACTCACTCATCATCGAGCCAGCAGGGGGAAGAACGTCACGGCTCTCCTCAGACGGGCTGGGGGGGCCTACGCCCCCACTGTCTCCCCCCGCCCTCTCCTCCCTCCTCCTCATCGTCTCTGGGAGCGGCGGAGGGGTGAGGGGCGTTGGCGTTGGCGTCGGCGGGGGGAGGGGCGGTGGCGTTGGCGGTGGCGGCGGGGAGAGGGGCGGCGGCGGTGGCGTCGGCGGTGGGGGGCGGCGGGGGGGGCCTCAGGGTGCAGGCGCAGGCCGAGGCCCCCGCCATCCGCTTGGGCAGCTCGGGACCAGGGGCCCACTGCCCCGTGGCGGGGTCGTACACCTGCGTGGCCCGGGAGAAGGTCATGCTCACCCAGCTGTAGCCGCCCAGCACGTAGACCCGGCCGCCCCACACCGCCAGCCCCGCCTCGCTGACGGGCGCCGGGAGGTCGGCCAGGCGGGACCACTGCCCGCTGGCCGGGTCCAGGGCCTCCACCGCCCCCACGTCCAGCCGGTCGGGGGCGTCCAGCAGGTCGTTGCTGCCCCCGATGACGTAGACGCGGCTGCCCAGCGAGGCCATGCAGTGCCAGCCGCGCGCCTCACCCATGGGCCGGCGCTCCTGCCAGCCGGGGGCCCGGCCGGAGGGGGCCCCCGCGGCCGGGGGGTCGTAGCTCAGCACGTCCCGCCGGTAGGGGCCGATCTGCTGGTCGTAGCCGCCGGAGATGTAGACGGTGCCGTGGTGGACGGTGCCGGCGTGGCCGTAGGTCCGCCTGGGGGGGGGGGGGGGGGGACAGGGCGGGGCCATGAGTCCACAGTGGAGCAGGGGGGGGCCG
Source organism: Gadus morhua (assembly GCF_902167405.1). Classification (NCBI taxonomy): domain Eukaryota; kingdom Metazoa; phylum Chordata; class Actinopteri; order Gadiformes; family Gadidae; genus Gadus; species Gadus morhua. The sequence continues at coordinate 18,194,504 of NC_044056.1, forward strand.
GGGGCCACACACAAGGACATAGGGAGCAAGTTTTCTTTTTGAGGAAGTAGAGACAATAAAATTGCTATTTAGTTTGTTTTTGTGGCCATTATTGCAGTGGGGCCGAGTTGGGGCCGACAGTTGAAGTACCAGAAAGCCATGCTCTCTGGCGAAAGCTATACCTACAGCTCTTTATTGCAAATATTGTTTTAATATTTTTCTATTGAAGTACAGTTTAAATGATGAAATCGTTGGTCTATCAGTATCAATAAAATATATTAGTTGTAATTTGGGGCGTATTCAAATGTATTATATAAAATGTATTTTATATAATATATATATATATATATATTATCATATGTAATATGTCTCATATTTGGTGGGCTTTTATTTTGAAACTACGCATCAGAATGTCCTGAAACTTCTTGGGTGACACTGTGGGGTCTTGAACTATCGCCCTTCAGTGAAATGAGCCTGGAATAACAGGGCATTTTCTTATAAATCGTATCCAAAATCATATGTAATATGTCTCATATTGGAATGTTTGGTGGGCTTTCATTTTGAAAGTAAATACCACAACGGCCGTACACTTCCTTTGATAGTATTTGCTTTTATTGACTGTCTTTTTGTATGTACCCGACGAATGCTTTTATTTGAAACTAGTTCTGAGACGCTATTACCGTAATGGCTAGTATATACAGGTACGGCAAAAAACTGAGTTGGCTGGCTTGACCGCCGATCTTGGTGAGTCGGCTGGCTTGACCGCAGTCAGTACAGGCCCCTGGATTGGGCTTCAAGGGTTTGTTTACCGGCGTTGCTATTGTTACCGGTCTTGCGTGTTCCAACGGCTTATTAGGTATCTAATAAATCGCTGTCTTATCAATACTTCATTCACTGCCTCTCCCGTGGTCATTGCAATATTATGAATAGACTGCTCTGTAAAAAAAATAAATAATAATAATTATACCAGATCAATTTTCAGTCGCACCGGTGCGCCCAAATGAAATATTTGGTCGCACTACCCCGAATTCTAGGCGCATGTGCGCCCAAATTAGGCGCACTCTGGAGCCCTGCTCTATATTCAACAACCTCATTCCATTTCTCCATTCCCTGATATGTTAAGGTTAACTAAGTATTGTCTAGCATCAAAGTATGAAAGCTAAACGTTGAACGCTGTATGAATGCGTTCACCATCTGGTTAAAGGAGCCATTATCTGGCCCATATGAAGGAAAAGTCATCAGAGAACGGCCTCCTGATGGACCGTCCTACCTGGGCAGCCCGGCCACGTAGGTCCAGCAGTCCTCCGCAGGGTGGTACACCTCCACAGACGACAGGGGTCCTGTGACGTTCCTCCCGCCCACGGCGATCAGACACCCGCCCGCGGCAGCCAGGAAGAAGTGCTCCCGCCGCTGGTTCATCGGAGCGCACTGCAACAACACAACAAGCGGGATACACTACCACTAGGGGCCGGCCGGCGTTGAGATGAGGGCGTGGCATAGTGCAGCGCAGCCAGATGGGGTACTACACTAGATTCAAGAATTCCAAATGTTTCTTTTTGTCTCATACTTATACAGGAAAAAGTGAAATCTTTGTGAGACATAGTCTGTATTTTCTGGGCTTAAAATATAAATAAAAAAAAATAATAAAAAAAAATAGAATAAAATACAATAGAAGTTTTAACAGAAATGTATTCTAAATGCGGAATATTCTAAGTGTATATATTCTAGGGGTGTACTGGGTGGAGTTTGATCTGGTGTATTGCTGTGCAGTGTGGTGTTGACGGAGTGGGGGGGGGGGGGGGGGGGTACCTCGGCCCAGGTCCTCTGCCGGGGGTCGTATCGGTGCAGCAGGCTGCAGGCGGTGTCGCCGCTGTGGTCGCGGGACGAGCTGCCTCCCGCCGTGTAGATGAAGCCCCCCAGCGTGGCCACGGAGAGGTGGCTCCGCAGGTCGGGGAGCAGGCACTCCTCCCGCCAGCCCCCCGCCGCCGCCGCCGCCGCCGCCGCCGCCCCTGCAGCCGCGTCCAGCCAGAACACACTGGCCGTCAGCCCACTGCCACGGTCCAGAACCTGGGGGTGGGGGGGGGGGGGGCACACACACACACACGATGTAAAGTGTGAAGTGTGTTCCACACAGTGAACCTCTTGATAAAACCAAGGGGGTCACCTCTCCTCCAATCAGCAGCAGCCTCTCCGAGCCCCCGCGGAGCGCCGTGCGCTGGGTCTGCAGGAGGGGCTGGGCGCTGGGCCGGGCGTGGTACGCCAGGGCCTCCTCCACCAGGGCCTCGCAGCCCGCGTCCCCGGGCAGCAGGGCCCTCACGGCCGACCGCACGGGGCCCGCCAGCTCCTCGGGGCCCAGCAGGGGCAGCCGGACGCGGGAGAGGAGCTGGCGGCCGTGGGCCAGCCGCGGCTCGGGCCCCCGGCTCAGCCACTGAAGGGCCGCCTGCAGCAGGGCCCGCTCGCTGGCGTGCTGCACCTGGGGGACGCACGGAGCCACGGGGGCCGTTAAAGGACGTCTGGTCTGAGGGACAGACTTTTGGGGATGTCTCTCAGGCTAAAGTACAGATGAAGGTGCGGAGAGGACTCAGAAGCTCTACCACCGTGCCTTCACCGCGTCTAGACTTGATTCATCGCGGCCTCAACCGCTATGGACGCTGCATTGTGCGACTGCACAGCATGTCGACGGTTAAAATGTGTACCTTAACACTTCATGAGAGATCGACATAAGAACCAAGGGGCTCACATCCTTTATTTAAGGCTGAAACAAGAAGAGACGCTCACGCTCCGATGCGTGAGGATACCGTCAAGAGGAAGCCTCGTACTACAGACCTGCTCACTGCACAGGTAGGAGGTCAGCTTGTCCAAGGGGATGTTCTGCAGGAAGTCGGCAGTCAGCGACAGCGTGGCGAAGTGCTGGAGGATGAAGCGGTCCACGAAGGCCTCCAGGCGCTCCAGGCTGTAGAAGAGAGCCAGCTCCTGCAGGTACAGGTAGTTGTCCTCGCACACCTCCATCTCCAGGTACTGGCAGCAGAAGTCCACCGCTTGGCCCACCTTCATAGTCCAATTGGGTTTGACATTCACACAGCAGGTTTATAGAGAGTGGAGGAAACAAGTACATTGTCAAATGCATGTCTTGCTTAGACAAAAAAAACAAAACGTGGTAAATATCGGCTGCTTACATTTAAGAACGAAAAACATACAGAAACAAGATCTGGGGAGGTGGTGTCCCCTAATGGCCAATTGTTGTTATTGCACGTTAAAGAACAATGCAGTTCTCTGAAATGGACTTCTGTGATAGATTCAAGCGAACGACCAAGACACACAAAAGGACTGAAGGACTGAAACTCAATGGTGCTATGGAGAATGTTTGTCAGAAAATACCAACAACGTGGACCAATTGGATTGACTCTGTGATCATAGCTTTAAGACAAGCCCTCCGATACCAGAGCTCCTCACAGAGAGACCCTTCTTCACCTGCAGCAGGTGGGCGGTCTCCAGGACATCATTGATGTTCCCGCCGTTCAATGGCAGCTCCCCGCTATACATGAAGTCCACCACAGCTTTCAGACCCCCGTAGGACGTCCCCACCAGCTCCACCTGGGGACGAGAGCAGAGACACACGGGCTGTGGGATACGGATCAAATAATATGACGATTAAAAAGAAGGAACTAAGGAAGTCACTGGACAGTATCTCCACGGAGAAGGGAGCAGGACAGAGAGGGAGTGATAGTCACTCTTTGGCAGACACAACTAGTTTGGAGAAGCCAGCAAAGATCTCACGAACTGAGATCTTTGAGATCAAAGATTGCCGCAAGATACGAGTCTGCATCCAGCCAACACTAGCAGCTTTTAGTTCCAAATCAAATCCCGCCAGCCTATCAGTGAACCCCAGCGGATGACAGCGGAATTTTGAACAAGTCAACAATGGCTTGATAGTAATAATATTTATGCTGGAATTAGTTTAGTTCAAAAATAATGGCAGCGGTAACGTTCGCTGGAAGTGAACAGAGTGAATGGAATTCACTTTGGAAACGGCACTTCAATAAACATCGTCTGGATTGTGGTATCCAAGTGGAGGTTGACTGCAGCGCCCCTCAACAAACACCGCTGATTTCAGAAAAGAATAATGTAACCATTAAACACCCCCCCCCCCCCCCCCCCCCACAACAAGCACACTCACACCACCACCCCTCAGACGGCCTCACCTCCGCCTGCCGCTGCTCCTTCATGACCAGGGTAAACATGGCGTGGAAGTAGGGGCTGGAGATGGCCAGGAGGGCGCGGTGGGCGCTGAGGCGCTGGCCCCCCGCCACCAGCACCACGTCACACAGCGTGCCCATCCGGCGCTGCTGCTCCAGCCCCTGCAGGAGCTCCACCGCCTGGCCCGCCCAGCCAAACACCTGGGGTCCACAACAGGCCCGAGATCAGGTCCTCAGCCTCCGCCATGGGAAGCATTTAGCAGGTCGGCGAGCTATTGAAGCGATACTTTGGCTCAATAGTGTGAACGGCAGTGTTAACAGTTGGAGAACTGCATCCAAGGTCATTTCAGAGTGATAAGATAACTAGCCTAACTTCTAATTCACATCAGCTGGTTATTCAAATAACGTATTGACGGTTGGAGGACTTCAATTTGACAAAGACGATTGTTTGGGGCCCCCAAACAATCGTCTTTGTCAAATTGAATTCAAATTTTTGCGATTATTGCGACAGCCCTATTTGGGGGTTCTGAATAGAAAGTCAGTTCATGACATCTATTTATTCTTCTTCATCCAGGTCATTGCCTCTTTGGTTTCAGATCAAGGCTTGATTGTTTTCCTGATAATATAGGAAACACGACTTTGGATTTGGATTCAAGCCAGCAGGAAAGATAAGCTTAAATACAATCACATCGCAATAGGTCATCATAGCATGACTCAGGTAACTTCAGAAGAAAATGGTAGTAGGCTACAATGAGGCAGGGGGTGTGCGTGCACTTTGACGTTTATTTAACGAGTAAATAAACGACATCACTACCACTCCAATGTATTGCTATCGGAGGCTGACCTTGGACGATGCACTCAGTCGCTGATGCTGTGACGTACAGCTGTGCGTACCACTCTCCATCGTGGCCTCTGACTTTGGCATTATCTTTAAAACACACACACACACACACACACACACACATACACACCGTTTAATTTAGTAACTTTCTGAAGTTGTTTTTTTCAAAATGCTTACGTATATTATACTTACTCATTTGCGTTCTTGAGAGGGGTTATATATTTTTATAATGTGATATGAGGAAGTAGTTGTGGTTGCGTGTGGCTTATGAGTCATGAGAAGAGGATACCGTAACTAAACAGTTATGTTGAATATAAGTAAAATGTCCTTATTTTAAACCATATATATCTTGCTAAAATGAAGTTAATTTCTTCGAGGCTGTCCATGGTCCTAAAACTCGATGCTGTTGGCTCAACATCATCCAGGAAGTGTTCCGTGAGGCCGCTGACCAATCAAAATCTGCATGGGAGGCTCATCAAGGTACATTCAAGAAGTCAACGTTGCAGTGTTCTAAAATACCCGTGTACGTAATTTTGTTTAATAACAACTGATTAAAGCAACGCGTTCTTATTCACTTTGCTGCAACATTCAAAACGGTGTAGACATGTCCTAATATGTCAAATTGATTTCGTTATAGTGTATAACTACATGCGAGTTCAAAAATGTGTGTATATAATGTATAAGTGCAGTAAAAGCCATGGCCCTTAAAGATTATAAAAACATTATGGGCCTAAATGTATTTCCTTATCGTAAAAAAAGTAGGATTTCAGATCAACATATCATATGTATGCGCAATTCAAAAGGAAGCGCTTATTCCATATGGCTTTAAATGCATAATCGTATTTGTGTATTCTAAAACAGAATATAGATTTGCAAATTTATGTTGACTGCAAAATGTTGTAATAGTCCTGTAAAAAGTGGTTATATGTTATATGTTGGACCATTATGTGAAAATAGCATGTATTTTATGTAATTGCGCATAGCTAGTACACAAAAACACAACACATTGCTGGCTGCAGACCTTTGTTCCTAATCCGCAATGTGGGTAATTGTCCACTATGTGGCGAGATTACCCTGCGGAATAGTCTGGAGAACGGGCGGATTTAATTTGAATTGTCCCTTCATTGACCATTAGGAGGAGAAGAATCCTGTGAACCGGGGACCTCACCGTCTGCAACCTGATTGACAAACATCCCCAACGCCCATGCACTTGAAATATAGGAAATGAATCGAGCTACCAGAAGAGTCTCTTTTTCCCGATAATTGAGAGGAGATCTAGCCCACTGCCAGCTGCACCACTTCTGCTCTTTGTGCGTCCGCTCCCCCTGTTTGATAGCGCAGCAGGCAAAGGCCGATTGTTCTCTTTGCGGCTCGTGAGTTGAGAGTGAAACAGCTCTGACAGTCTATTGTATAGCCTAATAGCTATTGGAGTGAGAGACTGTTCGCCCCTTCATCTGCTTCTCTTCGACGATCTGCCCCTCCGTCCTGCTGACTCCTCTTCACTCTGTGTCCATCCAAAATGGCAACGAAAATCGATAAAGACGCTTGCAGAGAAGCTTACAACCAAGTCAGGGACGATAACACAGAGATAAATTGGTGAGTGTTCAGTCTTATCATGTCTCATTGAGCGATACCGTTAGGCACATTTTAAGTTATTTTTCAATTGGCATGCATATCGACATTGCAAGCCTTTTCGCCAAATTTTCGATATTTGGATGATAAGTAGTCTGGTGGTTTAATGTTGCATCTTCCAGAATACATTAAGTGAATAAGGCGAGCGGTGCAGAACTATTTCCTTTGTCCTATATCCAGAAGGGGTACTGTGACACGTATGTCTACGCACAATCTGATCCCCTGCATAGTTTGGATTAGCCTTGTTATTCCAAACCGGGTATTTTATTGTCTAATGCGAAATGTAATGCCACGCTACATAAAAAATAATAACCCATCTAATGTAACGTTAATGCATAGGCCTATTTGTTAATGTGTGTAGGCCTTATGGGAGCGGAGGAGATAATATTTGGCAAGGATCTCTTGAATCACTGGAGAATCGCATAGATTATGAATGGATGAATGCACGTTTTAATGAGGTGTTTTCAATATTTCCTAGGGCGTCGTTTATATACGAGGGCACTATGATCGTATCTGGGGGACAAGGCACCGACTATGAGGAATTCAAGAGTCAGTGCAAAGGTAAGGCCTTCAATCTATAGACTACAGTCTATATCGGAGCAATTTTCTTTCCATTTCTCCGATTGATGGACCACCCTTTCCCCTCCCATATAGGGCCTAAGCTATATGAATATACATTTTCTTCACGTGAAGTGTATTTGCTTCGTGGTGCGCCAGTGTGTTGGTGTGTGCGGTCTGTTTCATCACTGTGCTCGTCATGCAGTAGGAGGTTGTATGGCACACAGCTTGACAGGGTGCTTGACTTCTTACGTTCCCAGCCAGGACACTAATCTTTTAAGAGTCTTTCTGCTCGGGCCGTCATCTCACTAACCGTTGAACACTTGACATTGTAAACTCCATCCCCTCCCGGATAGCCTAGTTATCCCATAGCATTGGAGGCTATGCAGCTCTGGTGATCTATTGACCTGGATTTATTTTCCCTATGTTATAAAAAGCGAGTGGAGTTTATATCTGAAGTACTTGCCCGTCTTAACCTCACGCAACAGTTAAAATCGAAACATATGTAGAATTAGAACACGCCCCCCTTGACGCCCACTCTCCAGCGACTCAAAAGTTGGGTGTGGCGCGCCAAAACTCGCAAGTTGTTCCTGATGCGCATGTCCTCTGGCTGTTCTTTTCCGCAACATTTTCAGGCTTGCGTTCCAATGTGGAAGTGAATCGTATGTTATTTATCTTATTGCCTGATAAGTACCAATTAATGAAATACCTATAGGTAGACATATTGTTGCTCTTCATTTAACGTGAGCAACATAAATGTTTGCCTCACTCCTTTTGTCCTATGTGTATTTTAAATTAAATGAATATGCCTTCACGTTTGAAAGAATTGGCTCAACACGGATCAATATATTCGATTTGTGGTTCAGTTAGATTTTCTCCCCATTTTCAATTTTTATTTCTTGCTGTCTCATAGTTGTCATAAATGGCCGAAGTTTTTGAGCCACTTGAGGCCGACTGCAGTGTCAGCACTGCCAAGATACACACACACACACACACACACACACACACACACACACACACACACACACACACACACACACACACACACACACACACACACACACACACACACACACACACACACACACTGCTGCAGGGCATTCTCCACCTCAAAAGCCCTCTTCCTGCCTTGCAGTGCCAGCATGGCCTACCTTCAGTCGAACCTTGAAGAATATCAATGAGTCACAGCCAGAGGCTATGCTTTGTAGATGGACTGCTCGGTTCACTTCATGCAGTGTGTACAGTTAATAGAGTTAATGTTGTTTCATAGTATATACTCAGGGTTTCTAAGACTGGGATTTTGTCTCTGCGGCCATGGGAGTTAAAGGTCAATCATGTGCATGCATTGGGTTTTTCATTGTTCTACAAACACTTGTTAATGTGTCACCAGTAACAGACACGCTTGTAACTCTGCCAAGGTTAGCTTTATTCAATGTCGCCGGAGGCAATCTGTGATTTATATGAATGTTGAAAGACAAACACAAATTACAATAGCTAAGGTTCAATAGCCAATACTCAAGATATGAAAAACAAAAGGAGGATGCATCTAATGCTTGGCATGATCATTCATAACGCATCTTCTTTAGTTTGTTGACCTAAATGTCATTGGCGCACACAAAGTTTATATTATTGCAAAGTATGTTCAAGGAGGAGCATGAAACTGAAACTTGATGAGTGGAAGCTCTGTGGTTTCACACTGGTGTCAGAATTTCTGCCGTTAACATTACAACATTCAACATTCGGGTCCCGAACATACTATATTGTAATTCACGGCATAAACTAAATTTAGCAAATTGCATTTTTTTGGTCCCTGGTAAAGTATATGCCAAAGTAATTTGACCCTAACAGCAACCTAGTACTATTGCTGCAGATTTTCAGTGTTGGTTTCCTCGATCGTCTCATTTTGACAGCCGACTTGCCTCCGAGGGGATCAATAAACAAATCTCTATGAATAGTCAGGTCGCTGCTTTGCACTCTGTCAAACACACCTCTTAGAGGGCCTATTCTTTAAGATACAGAGAGATATAGATATACCTGCCTAGTCTTAGGCATAGTGCTTAGTCTGTTTGATATAGGGCCTAGTCTTTTAGATATAGGGTCTAGCCTTCCCTTGGTGGTGGCAGATGGTATTTGGGAGATATGTGTATGTGGTCCCTCCCCCATCTAGTGTTCCCTCTCACCCCTCGCTCTCTCGCTCACAGATGATGTCCGTCTCTATGGCTACGTGAGGATCACGACGGGGGACGCCATGAGCAAGCGGGCCAAGTTCACCCTGATCACGTGGATCGGAGAGAACATCAGCGGACTGCAGCGGGCCAAGATCAGCACAGACAAGACGCTGGTCAAGGACATCGTGCAGGTCATTTGGGTTTCTGTACTGCGCTGTCATTACATCCTTTATGCACCGTAATACAGTAATATTGAATTTGTGTGTTGGAATGTGCTTCCATAGATTGCATTTGAGTATACCTAATGGTGATTCAAAAAAAATAAAAAAGTCGATACATAGAACCTGATTTTAATGCTTTAGTGTCCGTTTGCCTTTCTAAAAAGACGCACTCAAGCAACCTGACTGTTAACATATTTCTGCACTTTATTGAATAGAAGGGTATGGGTTTTCCTTTGTCCACTATAAACCCCTAATTAAACCACACCGCAGCAGTTCACAATGCCTGAAAACAACTCAGGTCCATTAAGCAGTTCTTTCATCATGCATAAGAGCATTCGTTGTTTTGTTTTTTTAGCACTTCTCGTAGAACAAAACGAGATGTGAATAAAACAGTGTCAGCATCTCCGTCATGTATAGACCCTCCCTGACCCGTGTGCCTTGTTCCATCCTTCCTCCCCCGCAGATCTTTGCCAAGGAGTTCATGATCAGTGACATCCGGGAGCTGGACGAGAACTACATCCGCACTGAGCTGAAGAAAGCCGGCGGTGCCAACTATGACGCCCAGGCCGAGTAGCGAGTCTGGGGGGTCCCCAGGCAGCGGTGTTTGGGTGGGGTAGGGGTGGGGGGGGGGGGGTTAGGAGAGGAAGTTGAAAGGAAAGGGGAATGATGCATGGGGAGCTAAAGGTAGTGTGGACTTTGGTAGGACATCAGGGAGAGAGAAAGAGAGAGCGGGAATAAACAACTTCTGAATGGACAACACACAGACACACAGACACACAGACACACAGACACAAACACACAAACATTAAAGTGGAGGGGCAAAACAATGTTGCTTTTTTTGGTACTACACATACTGTATATGCATGTTGCAAAAAGACACACTGACATACATTGATACAAACACACCAAACATAATGCCAACCAAACAAGAACCCTCTCCCCTGTAGCCTGTATGCCCTGTCTTAGTTATTATGTCATGGTCGCTCATCTACTGTGCAGTGCATCATCATCTCACATGTCATCATCTCAACCTGTGCTGTAGAGGAGCTAAAGAACCACTTGGCAACATTGACAACGACACTATCTGAACATCACTCTTTACCACAACTAGACTCGGATAACAACAACAAATGGAGGTCTCCTCTGAATTCTATATTTTATTGGCCTTTAGTATTACAAAATTTGGAACATGAGCACACCGTGAATGATTTCTTTTGGTGCAACAATCCACCTCAATGCGGCTTAGAACCTAATGATGATCATTACTATGGATGATAAATTAGTTTTTTCTTTTCGGGGCCAACATTCATACATGTGGTGCAAGTAGAAGCGTATACCTTCCTAATTGTTCGATAAAAGTGGGCGCAAAAAGAGTTAACAGTAATGAATGTGGTGGAATGTCATCTTGCACTTGCACTTGCACAGGATTTGCATCTTGCTAGGTAGCCCTTTGGTGACTCGTGAAATCCCACCAAGGCAGTAATGTATGGATAACAGCCTAACGAATTGTTGCAGTTACATTTTGTTGCAATGTTGTATTTTTATTTTTTACATTAAACTAGACCTTTTATGGCTGTTTGGTTTTTAAATGCAACTCCTTGTCCTCCCAAGTCTCTTATGTTTGATTTGATTTTTTGAGTTTTTTAACAAGAGCAATGTTAACAATAGTCACGAGGCGCTCCTGTTCTGTGACAGGAACTGGAAAGGAAGCACATGAGATTCTAGGCCACTGATGGGCTATCATTTCCCATGGAGGTTCAGGAGTTTATTTTAGGCTTTTCATTCCATCAAATAACTATACCCAATGAATCCACCGAATAATGGAGGATTTAAACACTGAAACTGGAAGGTGTAGATACGGGTTTGTAAATGGAAGGCACGATAGCACACAAACAATTGCTCCCTTTTTTCAGTTCAGTTTGAGCATGTACAGCCTTATTACTTACCTAACGGGCATAGAATGTGAAAACAGAAATCGTACAGATATTTACCCCCAAATTACAGAACAACATTGGCATTGTAATCTATCTAAGATATGGTTGAATTCTTCTGGTACTAGATATTCATGAGTATGAGCTTTTTGAAGTTAAACAAACAGACAGACAGAAAAGGTCTTTGTCCTGATAGCCCCTTTGGACCCTCCACCTATTTGAGGTATCATGCATATTGTAACCCAATGTGCTGAATGCCTTAATCTCCCATGGAGAGAGGGGCATCATGGGAGTTTGTGGACATTACACTGTGATTGGTTGTACTCCATTTTTAGGGTTTATATTGACCCATACCTTACTTGGTAGAGCAGCCATGTTGAAATGTCATACTACCCCAGAAGCAGCCATTTATTGGTTGTAGTAAATTGTTTTGAACCATCCTAAATGAAATATCGTATTTTCTTTTTTTTCTCTTGTACTGTTCTGAATTTGTCTTTTGAGATGAGTTTTATTTTCTCTTAAGAGATGTACCTTTGATATCAACGTAAGAGCCATGTTATCTTGGTAATTGGAAGAACATATAATACAAAAAAAACAAGAATAACAGGAAAGGAAATGTAACCGGAACAATCATTTCAAAATTAAAGCTGTTTTTTTCCTAAATTTGTTGTCTGTTTTTTATCTCAAGAATCCCATTGAAAATGTTTTTTTGTTGTGGATGTGAATATGGTGAACTGTTATTACTTGGACTAGTGCCTCTCTATTGGCCTATGATGAGGTAATGGGTGCCCCTCTCTTTCAGTGCTTCGCATCGCCACGGCAGTCACGGCAAACTGTCTCCCGAAAGCTTGAGGGACTCAAACAGGTTGTCATGGTCACCAATACTGTTGTGCTTGTAGCCAATCACAGCTCAGAGGTAGAGGCAGTGGGTTACTCTGCAATACAATCCACCTCCCCACACCATCCACCACTCTTCATCACTCATCCTCCCCCAGCCCCTTCTGTGTCAACGGCTTAACCCCATCCCAGAATGCAAACTGAATTCTCTGTGCTCCTTCCTCGAATGGCCCCTCGCCCTCTTTCCCTTTCTTCCTCCTAATTGTGACTTTTTTTGTTTTTCAACCTCTAATCACTCACATTTAACTCTGTGTTAACTCGGTTCAATGGTAGTAGTGTCTCTGCATTCTTCACCTCACAATGTTACCACCCAAAATTATAATATTATATCCGCTATTTGGAAGATGCTTTTATTTATAACAAAGCATACTTTCTTAATAATATCCGTTAATTAATATAACAGTTATTATCATAATATAATCACAGTGATCATGTTGAGCAGAGTCATCGGTAGGCTAAGTGATGGACTTAAAAGATCAAGGATTAATCAATGATCTGAAAATGTAGGTGTGATTTAATTTGGGCCCCATAGATCCTGAATATGCTACTATTGTAACTCAGGTTGGTGGGTTGGCGTTATTCATGGTAATACTGCTGTCGGAGCAATGTATGACCCTTTTTTTCTTATCTGTGTATTTTGGTTAGTTGATGGTGCAGAACGTGTTTCTTGTTGACTGGCTGTGGGTTTGGGAATTGCAGTGAACCCATGGGACTAATTGTGTGTTACATAATAACAGAGTCCAGGATCTGTGGCCCAGTGTTCCTACAAGTTCCTGTTTAAGATGTTGCCAACTGAATACATTAACAGTGCTACACACGTCTTTAGCTTATGGGACAAAGTGTTACTTGTCAGTTTACTGACAGAAGTGGGGAAGTAGAGACAGGTGTGTGTGTGTGTGTGTGTGTGTGTGTGTGTGTGTGTGTGTGTGTGTGTGTGTGTGTGTGTGTGTGTGTGTGTGTGTGTGTGTGTGTGTGTGTGTGTGCGTGTGTGTTAGTGTGTGTGTGTGTGTGTGGACACCTGATGATTCTCCTGTGTGGGAGTATAAACTGGCGGTGACAGGTGGCCAAGAGTCCCAACAGACCTTATTAATAACGCTCATTTATCTTGGGAGATTTAATTGACTTGATGTCACAGCAATGGGTTGCCATTGTCAGTGATTACATCACATTGAATCCACCTGTATCCATCAGCCAGACTTAGTATTTTAGACGCTCAGTCACTCTCAAGTATTTTACTTTAAGCATTTAGCCACAACCCTTCCGGGCAAAACATCTTGTTGAATGCATGACCCTTCAACATTTGAACCCCATTTGTTTGCAGAACGATAAACACCAGACAACCACTTAGCTGTTGAAACAACTCGGGTCTGAGGGGATTGTCTTGGATGATTACAGCGTTGCTCTGGATTTCTCCTTTCGCTGTCAGCGTTTGCAGTACTTTGGAATGACCTACATGTTCTGACAGCCCAATTGAGCTACAGGCCAAAAAGCCCCCCCCCCCCCCCCCCCCACACACACACACACACACACTCACACACACACACACACACACACACACACACACACACACACACACACACACACACACACACACACACACACACACACACACACACACAGGCGCAGCGTTACACATCCCATAATGTGTGCGGGAACACAAGTTGACACGTGTGTTTCATAGCAACCGGCTGATGGCTCGACACACTGTGAATGCATCACGGTAGGTAAATGAGGATGGAGTTAGCATTAAGCGTGAGAGCCATGCAAAAGGGGATCCGAGAAAGTTGTTGTTTTACTCCCCCAGCCAATGAGCTACGGCGGGGGGCAGTGTTACACTCGGTTTGCTTCCTGCATTCCTCAGACCTCGTCCCATCATAGCTCAGAGCCCACACAAAGTCATGTGCCCCTGCACAGTGTATGTGTTTCTACGTGTGTGCGTGCATGTCAGAGACAACCAAGGAATGTGTGCCAGAGAAGAGAAGAATAGAGGAAGATTACAATAAATAACTGCACGCGGCCATCGGCCATACCCATGAAGACTATTGTCTAATCCTTTTTCAAAAAGGAATAATCCATTTGCCGCAAAACAAAAGGAACATATTCTACTCAGTTCTTATCCAAATGCAGCCATCCCGTCTCAGCTGATTAGTGAATTAAATATTTAATTTACTCCCAGACTGGGACTAAATTAAATATTTAGACCTAACCCCTAATCCAAACCGCCCAATGCACTCCAATTCCTCTGTTCCTCAGCGCGGTGAAACGACACCCCTCCGCTCCGGCCCGATGAGCTCATCACTACAGGCCCCACGACATCTTGTGGAGGGCTAGGTGGGGCCCTGGGGAGGAGGGGGCCCTGGGATACAGACAACTTGATAGAGGGGGGGGGGTTAGGGGATACAAGCAGGCCGGATACAGGATGGATACAGGATCATGGGGGCGGGGGCAGGGGAAATTGAAATAGGGGCGATTGAGAATAAAGGCCAATTGCGGAGGGTGGAGGAGGAAGAGTGTATGTGCCATGGTGTGTGTACGCGTGTTTGAGTGTGTGTGTGTGTGTGTGTGTGTGTGTGTGTGTGTGTGTGTGTGCATGTGTGTGTGTGTGTGTGTGTATGTGTGTGTGTGCATGTGTGTGTGTGTGTGTGTGTTTGTGTGTGTGTGTGTGTGTGTGTGTCTGTGTGTGTGTGTGTGTGTGTGTCGAAGAGGGGTTGGGGGGGGGGGATAGGGTGATTATGGGGGGCTGGTGATGAGGTTGCGGGGGTGTTGCAGGGAATGCATTGCAGCGCGCAAGTGCTTTGAGAACTGCAGGGAGGGTGGGTGCTGAATGGACCACTTCTCTCTGCTCCTGTGCACCAATCCGGCCGCGTTGGCACCACAGAGGTGCTATTGTCAGAGCAACCAACCACGACGGAGGTCCGCCACCCTCCATCCCCTCACCAAAGACAAAACACCACCGCATTGCCAAAAGGTTCTTCAAAAATTTAAATATATTGCGGCAAACCACAGCTTTTAAGTTCTTACGTCAGTAAATATAGCCTTTTTTTACTCTGCCCTACCAAAGGTTGAGGTCAATGTTTGGGGATTTAATTCAACCTTTAGATAATATATACATATAATCTAATTTATTATCTATATAAGTCCCAGCAACCAAAAAGATTATTAATGCTTTCTTATCTTTGGTTGGCCTGTTTTCTATCTCTAAATGCAGAGATATACTGCCCGGTAGCTTTGATCAACTCATTCTTCTTATCGTGGGAACACACGGGAGCTGGATTGAGGTTGGTACGTAAGTCTCAACAAACAAACTGCCAACTCTGCTTTTTCCTTTAGAGAATCAGTAATCCTGGAAAAATGTTGAGTAACTAAATGCTACAATGACCACTGCATAATATGACTCATGAATGTGCCGGAAACTCCTTGAAATCGTGGGTTAAGCGGTAAACATTTGTGTTAGTTCTTCTTCGAAAATGGAACTAAAAAAGAGGAATAGAGACCAACTACGACAAACATTTCCTCATTTCTGTCACTATGACACTTTAGCAACGTTGCCTAGTTTGGCGTCCTTGTCCTTCCTTGTGTCTTACCCATTTATGGAGCTATTTTCACTTCAAAATAATCATACTATTAGTTGTGGCGGATTCAAGTCCAACATATCAATATTGTCATGTTGTGTTGTGATGAATTCACTTCTGTTGGGCCCCTGAAGGCCATGCTCATTGTCTCAGTCTCTACATAATGGGAGGATCCAGCTTGTGGCCCTCCTCAAAGGCCCACGTGTCCCCGAAGCCCCAGTGAGTGACACTTGTCAGGGTTCATTCTTTTGAAACCCTGGCCTCAGAATTATCCCCTTCTCGATCTCATAAACCTCAAGGCAAAACTTGCCCCATATCCCTGTTCTTTTTATTTCTCTCTCTCCCTCTCTCTCTACCCCCTCCTCTCTCTCTCTCTCTCTCTCTCTCTCTCTCTCTCTCTCTCTCGCTCTCTCTCTCTCTCTCTCTCTCTCCCTCTCTCTCTCTCTCTCTCTCTCTCAAACCAGACAGCCCATGCCCTACGTCAGATGTGTCTCTATATTCACTGCTTTATATTTCTATTATTTTTTATGTCTCTCCTTCCTGTTTGATGTGACCACTCTTGGTTTTAATTAAACTATAACTCTCTGGTCTGCAACTCTGCATGGATCAGTGCTCCTTCCCCTGTCAAATAGCAATCTATTTATTAATCCTGCTCCGTTCACAGCGATGTTAACATTCAGGGCCTTTCTCTCTGGACACAAAAGGAAGTACAGAGTTAAAGGTTAGCACCTTCTATCCGCACCAGCCTCGACAAATGGGTCCAATCTTCATTTACTCTAAGGGCATATTGTGTAATAATCAAGTCACCCGACTTTCACGGTCTATGGGCATTATGCAGTTAGCTGGTAGCATAATGTTAAGACTGGTTTAGTGGAGGCCTTGGCAAGTATATGTTTAAGTAAATGGTAGACACATGCAATCATTTGAACATCGACTTCCATCATAATGGAGTTTTTATATGATTTCTTATTGTTAAAGCCTTAATTTATAGAAGATTGAATCAATAGTCATTTGATTAATGGTTGATGAGCCAAAGTAAGATATGACTGGATATATTCCCTATATCAATACTTTGTCACATTTTGTCTTATTTCATATTTTAAAAACTCCTATCTGGGAAAAATAAAGAAGTATCTTATCTTATTTTTATATATTTACACTTTATTAATTGTGACAGGAAAAGGCAGCTATACTGGAAATTGTTGTTCTTCTGAACAAAAGCTATTCAAAGGAGGCATCGGCAATTCAAATTGACCCTGCACTTCACTTAGTGAAGCGCATGCAAAGCACTGCAAAATAATGTAGTTGGTTTGGATTGCTTTGAGGTCTGGACTATTATACAAACAGGTATCCGACTCAATCTAAAATGTAAAATATGCCCATTTATTTCAACCATAGTAAAACCTTGAAGCATTAAAGGATTTTCATTTGTTATGTCTACAGCTCATTTTGAAGTCGTTACCAAAGGTTTCATTGGAAGCTAATGGGTAACTACTTGAGACAGATAAGACCATAAAAGTGCAAAGTAACAGCAGCTGAAACAAAGGAGGAAGGAGAAACTTTGACGCTGACGTCTCTGCATTAATCATTGTGGGACAGATTATTCTGTCTTCATATTTCTGCCAAACCCTAGTTATCAATATTGTGGTGAAGGGACTTCTAGCCTCTGACAATTGTATATATGTTCCTATTTTATAAATGATAAACTGAGAGAGATTCATAGATGTGTGAAGGAGGGAACAATGGATGGACAAAATACAATGCTTAACCTTGCTATGTCATCGAGTGACGGATATGGTTCAATCAAATAAGTTGATTGTCATTCAAAAAGTCAAAACAGATTTTGTTTATTTGCATTCAGTGTGAACTAATCCGATGCATTTCCTGGCGCCAATCAACTGTGATGTCTTTACCATATAAGGTGTCATCCTTGAAGAGTGTGTGTGTATTTGTGTGTGTGTGTGTGAGTGTGTGTGTGTGTGTGTGTGTGTGTGTGTGTGTGTGCGTGTGTCTGTGTGTGTGTGTGTGTGTGTGTGTGTGTGTGTGTGTGTGTGTGTGTGTGTGTGTGCATGATGGTGGTGTGTGTGTGTGAGTGTGTGTGTGTGTGTGTGTGTGTGTGTGTGTGTGTGTGTGTGTGTGTGTGTGTATTTCTGTGTGCTTGTGTCCATCTATCTATCCACCTATCTATCCACGTATCTATCTGTTAATCTATCTAAACAGATGGATTAAAGTATAACCATTATGTTTAAGGTTGCCTATAAGTGACCTGTAATCGGGTGAATTGACTGAAGGTTGCTATTATATTATACCCCAACACTATTATTCTAATTTTATCAGATTATTTATTACATATCTCTGGTGTTTTCTGCTAACCCCCAGCAGCAACATGGGGGGCGTCAGTATAATTACGTTTGTGGATGCACTGAAGTACCAGCTGACTCGCAGATCTGACGTCACCCACGAATTGAACTGCATGTGAGCTGTTGCAGCGACGCAAACGACTTCATTACAATAGCAACACACCCAGCTCAACTAACTCGCATAGTGATCTCATGCCCTTAAAAGGCGTTATTCATCGCTAGTGTTTCTGAAAAGAAGCCGATTCTTGGTTTTTCGCTCTCGAGCGCACTCTTCTGGTGAATGCCCCGTTCTTTGTAGAGGGCGCGACCCACGAGAAGCACAATATTAACTCAATATTAAATAAATTCCGACTTTATTCTAATAGTATTCTAATAGCTATGTTCTTTATACATTATATAGCATACATACACATTTTAAGCATTCTCCAGTTAGAATAGAAACACATTTTTCCAATGTTCTTACATTTGACCTCACAATATAACTACTGAATTGATTGGGGAAAACAAGAGCAAAGGGAAGGTTTTAGTATCAAGTGACGATTTAAAGCGGAGAATAATGTACAATGTATAATGTAAGTATTAATGTAGCATCAACATTTGTGATGGAATTGCCAGCAATTTTACTATTGGTTGTGGTCACCTTTTATCCCGCCTTGAATGACGCAAACCAATAAGAAATGTCACAGCTGAGCATTTGAATCATATGATTGGTCTACTTTTATTTCATTATTCACTCCAGGAAGTTTACGTTTAGCTGTCAATAGCAGGGTGAATTTGTTCGTTTGCAAGATAGCTATATTGCAAACACATGTTTGCAACTTATTTAAAGCTGATCATAAATATCAGATATGATATAACGTGTCTAAGATGGCAATCATACATATCTTTTTAAACAGAAACAATACAAAGTTGACAGAGAGTTGGCTATCCTAGTTAAGTCTCCAAATGACCACAGACAGGTTTTAGGTTCAACGCCCGGCTGCTGTGTATAACTAAATAACTAACTATGGGCAACACGGAAAGTGTTGTCGTACAGAAACGGCTGGCCCGTTTCCGTCCTGAAGAACGGCCCTTGATCGAGGGGGTGTTTGAACGGCTTCAAGGTGATGGAGGCTCAGGAAAGGTTTTAACACTGGAGAGCTTCAAGGTATGCATAAGACAAAACATTGTGGTTGAATCCAAACGTTAGATAATTTAGCCTCGATCCTGAGTGTTCTTCCACTTGATATGTTTTGGACTGCTTGGCACGACGGCATAGTCTAGCTACCCCATTTCTAAACCCCATATTTGTTCCCAACAGTCCTCCATGGATACTCTAGCCTCAGACTCCATGATAAAGAGGGTATATCGGGCTGCATGTTGTGTTGAGTCTGGAGCTGGAACAGCAACAGTGACAGGCTCGGGGAAGGCCATCACTGCAGCCACGTCTGGCGTGAGCCGTGAACAACTCGTCGTCTTCCTAGCTGACCTTCTGCGTGGTACCGCAGAAGAACGCGCACCCCTTGTACTGGCCATGTCGCAGGAGGGGGCAGGGAACTCAGAGGTGGTCACACGCGAACAGGTGTCGCAGGTAAACAAATTTAATATCTTCTTTATCTTTGGATTGGTAAGTGATGCAGGTATAATGTATTTACTTTAGCTGGCACAATCTTCTGACCCTTATGTCAAACAATATATGTGGTAAATAGCCATTATATAGGCTCTACATTATTTCACGCAAATCCTGTTTTATTCTTTTCTATATCTGTTTGTCTTTGTCGTCCTCCCCACTCTCCCTCACTTGCCCCCTTTTCTCTTCTCTGCAGTTCCTCCAGGACGTCCTTTCTTCTGTGGTGAAGATCCTGGTCAGTCGGGAGCGCCTGCGGGGCTGGAAGCTGGACAGGATGGGGGATGTGTCTATGGGGGTCAAGCTGCTGGCTGAGCAGATGTGCTCAGAGCTGAAGGCCTCAGGTAGGACATGCCCTAATGTTAATCTCACTGTTCATCTGCCTTCTTTTCTAATTCTCCTCACAGACGACCGGTCCTCGACCATGCCCCCCACTGTCAAGAAGTAACTTTTAGAATTGTGTATTTTACTTTCCAGAGTGGAAAAACCTCCCATGCATACTGACAATGTAAATGTGGACCTAGCCAAAAGTGCAAATTTATTTCCAATGTATTTCCCATTGGCTGGTGGCGGTTCATTTTGGTGTTCATTTTGGACTCTCTTGCCCACACCGTCACTCTCTCGATGGCCCCAGAGCGGGGTACCTGTGACGTGTGCAGCCTGGAGGACTGGGTGTTCCGCGTGTCCCAGGTAGCGGCCTACCTGGAGCTGCTGGTGAGCGAGGGCCTGGCCGTGGTGCTCCCCAACCGGCCACCACTCACCCTGCTGCCCGCCTGCTTGGAGGCCCCCTGGTCCAAGCTCAAGTGTCTGCTGGACCTGCCCACCCTCATGTTCCTGGCTCCGCAGGTCTGGCACAGTAATGTCCCCCTGAAATCAAGCTCCCAGAAACACTGCGACTAACTGAGCTACAATCACAAAAACTCCTTTTAAATATAATAGCGCTCCTTTTAAATATAATATTTCTAATATTTCTGAAAGTAGGATGTTTATGTATCTGTAATTTATAACCATGCAAAACGTATATCTAAATCATAACAAGTTCAACAGATGTGATCAGAATGCGTGATCTTTTGGCAAAGCAGCTACCGCATCATTAGGACAACGTAGTCCTTAATAAGCCTCTTAGGATAACCTGTGACACTAAGGGCTTCACATGAAGCCCTTTGAGATTTCAATCATTACCACAATGAGCACAGTTAAAAACTTTCTGGCAAAGCAAGAATAATGGGTAATCAATGTGGAGAAAGAATAGTGCCCATTGTAGGCGCTTTTGGCAGTGGACAGGTGTAAACTGTGCACTCTGACCGGTCCGCAGCTCCATACGCAGCAAGCTGTGACGTGTGTTCTGACACCTTTAGCCAGCTTTTACATTTTTTACCATTTGTGCTAAAGTAGATCTTCATTGGATTCGGTCCAGATGGGCTACATGTGTATGCGTATTTTATGTATCCATTTTCCCTGTGAAAAAAACGAATATAATTGAAAAATGTATAATATATGTGTGGTGTGTGTGTGTGTGTGTGTGTGTGTGAAGAATGAATGAATGAATGAATAGTAGACGCTGATATTTCTTTCATTGTGGTCTTGTGTGATAGTTGCCAGATAGCTACAGCGCCCCCTGGAGGCTCCTGTTCACCACACAGCTGCACGGAGAGAGCTTCTCCAGGATGGTGGCGGGCCTGTCCAAACGGGGCCCCACCCTGCTGCTCATCAGGGACACCCGGGGCCACGTGTTCGGGGCGTTCGCCTCCCATGCCTGGGAGGTGAAACCACAGTTCCAGGGTCAGCCCCATGGATCATGGCGCATAGCGTTGGAAAAAATTGTGCATAGCCAAGTGCACAGAAGTTGGTTTTGTGGTTTGTTTAAGAGCCAAATGACTATTTGGATACAATTCAATTGCGCTCTATCTGCTCCTTTCACAATGAACAAGAGAATGAAGGCACCACGACAATAGATAAGAGCAGTGACGAGTAGATATGGACTGCCGGGTGTGCAGCGCTACATATCAGTGGCGAGCTGATGTTGCCAGTTTCAGATCTTGTTTATTACAAATTAATGTCGTAGAAAGAACCACAAAACAAGCGATTTGTTCATGCTTTCATTCAATTCCATTCCACGTGAACCCTGTCACAGGAAATGAATGTGTCAAAAAAACAAAATATCCTGTCTGTCTGTCTGTCTGCAGGTGACTCTAGATGCTTCCTCTTCTCGGTGTACCCGAGGCTGCGTGTGTACACCGCTACAGGATACAATCAGCACTTCATGTACCTCAACCAGAACCAGCAGACCATGCCCAATGGACTGGTGAGAACACAGCGTCTTCCTCTCCAACTGAGAACCATCGCAGAAGAGACTCTCCTCTCTGGTTTGATTATTGTTTTTCCTGGCAGCTCTTCTCATGCATAAGTGTAGGCTCTAAATATTGAACCAGCAGTCCATTCTTTAAAGTTCTGCCAAACGTAAGAATGGTTGGATTATAAGTGGCCTTAAAGAGGGCTGGAACATTCAGACTGCACACACAATATGGATTGCTTGGATCATGGCATTTCTTTCAGGTAACAGCCACTACTCATGCTGGATGTATTGCTAAGTGGGACAAACAGTGCTTTGTAATGGTAGTAAGAGCACAATGTATAGTCTCATAACGTATAATGATGAGACGCTTTTAACAGTATTGACCATGGATTTATGCATTGAATATAGTTCTGTTTATTACTTCATTAAATAATTATAGTGCTATTGATCTGCCCTCTTGTTACAGTGAAGAGCTTCAGCACCATCATCATAAACATAAACCCCAGTTGATTATTCTAACGGTTTATGGATTTTGTGACCCATCCGTCCAGTCCTACTTCACATTCTGATTTGTATGCCTCTGATTGGCTGATGCTAAGTGTGTCCCTCCTCTCTGTGCCAGGGAATGGGCGGGCAGCATGGCTACTTTGGCTTGTGGCTGGACAGCGACTTTGGCCGTGGTCACAGCCGTGCGCGTCCCAAGTGCACCACCTACGGCAGCCCCCAGCTGTCGGCGGACGAGGAATTCACCCTGGACTACGCGGAGGTGTGGGCTGTGGGCAAACCACCCGCACCGGAGGAGGTCAGAAGTGCAATTGTTTAATCCTTATGTTCGAGAGACTTTGTCGTTGTCTTTGCTGTGTTGGATAATGCTTGATGGCTGCAAGGAGGGGTCAAAAGGGCCAAAAGGAGATCAGGATTAAAACATGACACTGGATGTATTTAGATATAAATAAAAATATAATTTGACTCCATCTGTGCTCTCGCCACAATGTACCTTTCTGGTGTCAGCTGATCCGTCTTCGTACTCCCAGCTGTAAACCGTATCATTGTCCCCAGTAAAATACCTACATTAGTTATTACTTGATTACTATACATTCATTCTATTTGGTAAAACTCTGTCTAAATGTGCAATCTGTGTTGTATTCTCCCAGGGCGAGGAGGGGCGGGGCAAGAGAAGCGTCCTGGACATGGACCCGGAGGTCCAGGCCATGATGGAGATGGCAGGGAAGACGCTCCACAGCCAGGGCCTCAGAGAACCAGAAGAGGACGAGGACTAGCCCCCACAAGGAGAACCTCCAGAGAACCAGCCGGACCTGGACTGAGACCATCAGAGAACCAGCCGGACCTGGACTGAGACCATCAGAGAACCAGCCGGACCTGGACTGAGACCATCAGAGAACCAGCCGGACCTGGACTGAGATCATCAGAGAACCAGCCGGACCTGGATCATCCCAAAGGACAAACCTCTCGCATTCCTCCAGGGGCCATTTGAAAAGAGGAAACCGGCAGCGTTCAGTTGTTAAAGGGCCCCTCTTTTCCAAATGCATCCACTGGTGATGACCCGAGTGGGATAGCTTGGAACAATCTGCCTCACACCTGGTGGTAATTCTGTGTGTACACTGGCGTCACACAGAATTAAAAGCATCTGCTCTTGTTGAAATATTCAACCGTTTTAAATTGGTATTGCTGCAAAGAAACTTTTTCTTTATTTTGTTTTAAACTTTGGTTGTGTTGTTGGAAGGGTTTATAGAAGCTACAGCCGCTGAGCTACAGAAGCACCAGCGGCATTAAGGTCCACCATACCACCTCTAAGACACACACACGCACACGCACGCACGCGCACGCGCACGCGCACAATAGAAATGTAGAGTGTAAAGAAGGATCCAGGCAGGGAATTTATTCCAGGTGTATGGAAGATTTAAATTGCACTTTTGAATCCAAATGTAGCCGTATTTAGACTTGTAAATGTATTTTATGAGACTACCAATAAGTGTTTACATTCATAGATACAAAGATTAAACCCAATACTATCAGAACAACACTAGACCATAACGTTCTCATGTTTCTTTCTGGATTCATAAAAGGCTCCTCCCTTTGTTCGCCCCTCCGAGTTATGAAAACATGGCTGCAATAGATATCCACCATTGCAGATTATTTGTGGCATAATAGATGTCTCTTCACAAAGCCAGAGTGTCATTGTTTAGATTCTACAGAGGGATTGTGCGAGTTCAACCTCCGAGCTCTATTGCAGCAAAGCTGGGATGTAAGCGTGTATTTCATTAGTTCTTGCACCAAGCGGGGTTGCTTCACCAACCCTAAATGTGGCACTGAACTTGATCGAAGGCAGAACGTTGAAGGAAGTATTTTTGTCTCAACTGTGGAAGCTTGGGTAGAGAATTTATTTCTAGGGGATATTTTTTTTCCTCCCACTAGCTTTTCCAGCTTCAATTAAAATCTGAACACGTAAAATAACAAAACACAAATACACAATTTTAACTGGTTTTAAAATGGCCCTGTGTTATGCAGTGAAGTTTGATGTTTATTCCAATAAAGTTGCATCCAAATAGGTCAAAATTCAAGTTTGTATTCGTCATTTCTCAACAAGAGGAAATTTTGTATGCTCTCCAGTTTAGATACTTCTGGACTGAATATGCAAATTACATGCAATCTTTTTTTTTTTTATAGGGCATCATGTGCTGAAATGTTTCCCTAGTCTAGAAGATTTACAGAGTCTGTACATCCTCCAAAAAAGGCATCACTGTATATAATTATGCAATACACCAAATGCAATGTATTTTCCTATAATTGTATTTTGTGTAACATGTTTGGTGACTAAGGTGCAGCTCTTATTATGAACTCAAACATCAGCAGCAGGTCTACGTTCACTGATGGAGATAGGCTACAGCTACCAAGTTTTGCATAGACTCCGTGTCGCATTGGAGTCTATGGCTAGAGAAAGTTGCAGTATCCAATGCCAGGCGCTGTTTGGTCCGAGAGAGAACTTTAGTTTGCATAGATACCGTCCATGCTTCCGGATCTCTTCATGCTATGTCCAAAATGCAAGTTCACTTTTACTTCCTTGTACACATTAATAGAGGAACTGGCCTTTTAGTGACTGAACTAGTTTCTTTGCAAAATTCGATTATCAGCGACACACGCATTTATATATATAAATATGGTTTAATGCAAACTATTGAATAGCCCAAGAAAGTGTCTTTATCGGGGTAAGTGTGTTTTAATTTATTTTGCGATTTGACTGCGTGTGACACTGCCCGTGGTTTGTCAATTCAAGCGACAGGAGGAAATCCGCTTTTTTAACTAGCTGGCGATCCGCTTCAGCAGAAAAAAATGTATGTGTCAAATATTTGTTTGTTAGACGATCAAACCTCTGCTATTTATTTGTTCTGTACGCAACAATTATCTATTCGCATGCTGGTCAGTTAAACTAGGCTTCTGAAAAAACGATTAAAACAATAGGTTGTCTCGCAACTTTGTTGCTTGACACCCAATAACCATACTTCTATATGGGGCCGAACCACCATTATTAACAGATGGCTTTAAAAACAAAATGATAATAAAGATAACCTTTCCGTTCTTAATCAGTTTTATATCACTTGTTGGTGGCATGAGTAGAACACAGAATGAGCCAACATTTCGCCAAAGTTCGGTGCCTTTCGAATTGATGGCTTGAGTTTATTGTCAGGGGGTACACTATCAGGCACATCTGTAACAGGTTCAATATCGTTTTCCTATTTTAAACTTTTTTTCTGAATCTGCGATTAGCACCTTGTACCTTGAATGATTGAATTGATATAGTAGCATATAAGGCGGTTTCTAACTCTAGAACCGCTAGTCCCTAAGGTAATCACCTGCATCCTTCATCGTTTTAAGTTTCAGATTACCAATAATGCAATGGGTGTAGTCATCTTTAATAAGTCACTTATTATTTACAACCAGTAAATTCCCTGGCAACAATAAAACACGATATAAACGATGATTACTTTTTATTTGTTTACACTAAATACGTTATATTGTACATTCTAGCGATGATCCGAAGTACATGAGTACATTTTCATAGTTGGTTCCCAGAAACAAGGGTTCACTTCACTCTGGGGTTAACTGCACTTTGATGTTGCCCATGTTGCGTTTAGTTTGAGCTATATAGGAACAGCATATTTGCACAAGCTACAAACCGAGATGCAAATGCCTTTAGCCTCGTTTAGGATCGGAGACCCACGATACCTTTCCCTGTCGTCCACAGAACAGTTAAATTATAATGCCACTGTCTATCTGTTACTCCATGACAGCCTGCCCCGGGTCATTTGCATTTGCCACATTCGCATTTGCCACAATCTCCTCCTAAAACCTATGCAGAAATACACCACCAGGGACTGAAAGAATACAACTCCAATCATCTATGTATGAGCCTCTGCTGCAGTTAGTAAATATATCGAGGGTATAACCGGAGGAGATGGTTGGTCCAGCAGGGTGGACATGGCGCGACCGGCGTTTGGGCAGGGGGAGCTGACGGAGTACAAGAGGAGCCTGATGAAGCGCGACCTGGAGATGGGCATGGTGATGAGCGTGTTCAGGCAGCGCGTGGAGCGCCTCACAGTCCAGGTCGTCACGGAAACACGGCAGGTGGCGTGGACACGCACCGCCGACAAGACGGACGGAGTCTGTGGGTATCTTTCAGAATCTGTTTTGTCTCGAAGGATGGGGGGGGGGGGGGGGGGGGGGGGGGGTTTGGGGGGCCCAAACCAATCAATCTGGTGTGATTGTGTGACTTGAGGACCGCTTCTCTCGGTAAGGGATTATATGGGGTATTTTGTATTATGTCAGGTGTTGCCCTTGTAGGATGTTGCCATGTTGTGTAAAGGGTGAGAAAACCAAAGGGTTTTCTATTGTTTGACCTTTGGCGTGACCTTAAACAATGGGCCAAATAGATGATTGCATAATCCGCTGAAGAGGATGAATGTTGAAACTTTCCACCAGTTGTAAGTGTTATAGATTGCAGTATGTCTGGGCATGAAATGTAACATGTACGCGAAATCAAGCCCCAAGACGTGTGAAATTGGCTGGCAAGAAAAATAGATCATGTTTTCTCGTATCCACTGACATACCTGGACCGCTAGCATCATGCTGTTTTATAAGACGACCAATCCCAAGTGTGGTGGTCTTCCCTGGCTCTAGTGGACCTGTTTGAGATCAGGGAGCTCCGGCCCGGGAGAAACTCCAAAGACTTTGAGCGCTTCAAAGACGGAAAGGACAAACACGATGAAAACACCTGCTTCACAATCTTCTACGGCTCCATGTTTGTCCTCAACACCTTGAGTCTCGGAGGTGAGTGAGTGTGTGTGTGTGTGTGTGTGTGTGTGTGTGTGTGTGTGTGTGTGTGTGTGTGTGTGTGTGTGTGTGTGTGTGTATGTGTATGTGTGTGTGTGTGTGTGTGTGTGTGTGTGTGTGTGTGTGTGTGTGTGTGTGTGTGTGTGCCCTTGAAGATTAGAGATCGATATTTTCTTGTGTCATTGTTCAGCGGACACTGTGGAGGATGCAGAGAAATGGCTGACTGGGCTGGAGCTACTGAGACAGGAGACACTTGTAGCCCCGACACCAGCGATTATTGAGAGGTATACATACATACATGCATGAATACATACATACATACATTTATACAAGCATACGTACATACTATAACAAATCAATACACGCACACACACTGACATACTCACAAGAACACATACACAAGTACTCACAACAACACACAGACATACTCACAACAACACACACACACGTTTGGTCCAAAAAATTGATATTCTTGTAATAATGGATAATTTGTTGATTATTCTGCTTGCAGTTGGTTACGAAAACAGATGTATTCCATTAACCATACCAAGAAGAACAGGTACATTATCATCCTTGTTCTTGTTCTCTCTGAAGTGGCATTATAAATTCAGGGATATTGAAATTAGCATGTATTTGTTTTACATTTCATTTCAATTCCCCACAGTACTCCACTATGTTTGTGCTCTTGTATTCCGTTCGCACTTTGCCTTTTCATATTTGCATCAGAGCCCTCCTGCAACATGAAGCTTTATATGTAGACTGAGACAAGTAAACAGATCTGTCTATCTGCTTCCACTTCCTGCCCCAGTCTCACCTTGAAGGAGCTGAAGGCCCTCCTTCCTCAGATCAACTATAAGGCTTCCAGCACGCGCGTACTCAAGGACAAGTTGTCGGTAAACTCTCTTTTTAAACCTTATTTTTTTGCAACATTTGCAGTTGCACAAGCAGTTTTCTCTTTCAAGGTCAAAACATTCATAAACAAGTCAAGTTGAGTGATATTCTTTCTATGTTAAGTATCCGGTTAATTTGCGGACAAATACTGTGTTGCTCTGTGTATTTTTAGAAAACAATATAGCATGTACATTGACCACATATGACGTTTGGGTAAAACAATGGTGCTTAAACAAAAGGTATATTCAAACAGGCATACAATGCGATGCAATAATAAATTGCCTGTAAAATAATTTACCTAA